>NC_052509.1:25239640-25271730 GCF_014356525.2 Nilaparvata lugens
AACGCACATGACACCACTCAATCAAGTGATCTAACAAATAATTATTAATCTCGAATCGTCCTTTCCAGTTTTCAAGTAGATTTTAACAACTCTTATACTGACAGATAACAATTCTATGAGATTTACAAGGTTCTGTTGAAATTCAACACTACAATAGAACATACTCCATCATTTACAATGTATAATCCTATATTGTTAGTTTATAAGATTGTTATTCTTAGTCTATCATTAATTAATTATAATATAATAATTATTAATATAACAATATTAATAATTTTCAACATAGATTAATGTTCATTGTCATAACCTCATTCTTCATATTCTCTTGAAAAAAAAAACTTTCAGTTTTACACTACAATATTCTACTAGACATAAGGTAGCACTGTCTCCATCATTCACTTTCATTTTTTATTCAAATATTAATAACTTTTGTAAAAATTCCGACTGTAAGCTCTTTTGTTAGAATATGTACATTTCATGGTTTAAGTTAATTTATTTTTAATTGATTGCATCAAATAAATTATACAAATGGACTTTGATGGCAACTCCCAAAATAGAATTTTTCTCGGGAGTGTCTTCTCAATAGAATAATTATTTCTTGTAGTAATGTTGTGTTTGTAATGAATGCTTATTGAGAAATAAAATTATTATTATTATTATTATTAAAAATATGGAAAACTGATATTATTTCATATGATCTTGTTGAAGAAATATTTATATCTTTTAGGAAATAATTACATGAATGTGGCATATGAAGTAGGAAATTAAATACGAAGACCTCGATCAACAAGTCACAGATAGGGCAAGAAATATTTCAAAATCAATTAGTTTGATGCAAGAAATACATTGTTTCTACATGGGAGATGGAGTAGTAATTTTAATTGAACACCAACTAAAATTCATCGCATACTGATTCTCGATCATGACTCTTACTGAATGATTGATGTAAATGTGACGGACACAGTTGAAATTAAATGGGATCATTCTATATTCTTCACCATGCATTCATTAAACGTATGAAATATATATTCGATTGGTCATTCTTCATAATATTTAATGTTTGATTACCGTGGCTGGTCACCCGTAGCCATTACGGAGAGATAAATGAATGTTTTAATCTTCTGATAATAATAAGTCCTATTACGAAAATAGCGTACTTTTTTATACATTTACATCCATTGAGAGTCGAATACATCTTAAATCGAAAGTTCGATTGTCGAGTTTGTAGGGCCCTGACAAGGATAGCCGAGTTTTCATACCTGAGAAAAATAGCCGAGTTTATATAACACTCAAGAGGGATCTTTTTCTTAAAACTGCCGAATTTGTATACTAAATTTGTGAATTTCTGACCGCACTGCCGAATTTGTATACACCTGTATAGGGTTAAGAGACCATGTGGAAAGTAAGAGAAAAATAGAATTGAAGATTATCTACCAGTTATACTTTTTGACTTAGATAATATTATAATGGAATCATTAACATTATATGGTACCATTTCATTTCCGTGAAACTCTTATGTCAATTGGGATAGTAATGAGGGTAAAATATAGATATGTGTAGTTTTCATCTACATTATTATTCAATCTGTAAGATAAACTATTCACTCCATCCATAAGAAATCAAGTTATATTGACTGGAATCATTGATTATAATGGTTGAAAATACTATTGATTTTATAGACATAGATCACTATAGAGTTATATCCGTTCATGGAATTATGTTGTTTAATGTTGTTTACTGATGATATGATCATCTCCACTGCATCAAAATGAAACATAAACACAAACTCAAGGAAGGAAGAAAGAAAGAGAGACATAGTGAGAGAGAGAAACATCGAGTGAGGAAGCCTGTGAAGGAGTAGTGGGCGGAGAATTAAGTTTAGAGAATTGCAAATGAAAGGGAAGGTATCAGTAGTCAATAGTCAGACGCACCCACTCCCGCGAGAACTACTCACGGTCATTCGCTCATACACTGTTGCCAAATCTCCGGTTGCCATTTGTACGGTAGAACCGTTTTTGTATATTTCTGGAAAATATACATGGGTGATGACAGCCCTATCTGACGGTAGAACGCTGAACTAAAATTTATACATTTCATACATCTTCCCAACTTATGACAACCAGAAAACATTTTTTTATCATTTTTTATTGACGTCCATTTACTTTGAATACCCTTATAATCGATTTTATCGGGTTCTTTGAACCTTGAAGATTACTGAATAATTTTGTTTAGGCGTTTTTGAAATTCGGGAGATGAGTTATAATGGAAAAACAAGTGGCAACCGTATATGGCTGCAATAAGTAGGGGCTGCCACTTGTAATGGCGAAATTAGCATTATGTGATGCCACTTGTTGAGGAAGATGTACATATATATATATATATATATATATATATATACATGTGTGTGTGTGTGTATGTGCGTTGAAATTGGAACTTAAGTTCCTTACAATATAAGGATCCGACACGAACAATTTCGATCAAATGCAATTCAAGATGGCGGCTTCCCATACCTGTAAAAATTTCAGGAGTTCCGCCCCATCTATGCAAAGTTTGATTTCAGATTCTCAATTATCAGGCTTCAGATAAAATTTAAACAAAAAATTCGAGTGGAAAAGATTGAGCATGAAAATCTCTACAATTAATGTGCTGCAACATTTTCACCTAAAATTGAAAATAAGCTCGAAATTCGAGAAAATGTGATTAGCCAATTACAAACTGTTGGCAACTGTTGATTCTATTAAATCATTCACTATGGAGAGATAGCAGACCTCGTATGTCTCTAGCGTTACTGTCCTGTCACCAGCTGGCTCAGATCTTTGTTTATAAGTAGACTTGAGATGCGCGAGAACACTAGCGTCAGGTGATCAATTCTCATAACGGCAAGGAAAGTTGTGTGAGTGCGCCACACCAGATTTTTATTTTATCAATTAAAATTAAAATAGAAACTAGTTGTGTTGTGATGAAATAAAAAGATTACTTGATAGTTTTTATTATGTTTGAATTACGGTACTGAAAGTAGTTAATAATAATTATTTTAATCAGAAATGATTAGTAATTGAAATGACAAAAAATCCAAAAATATGATACTTACAACTAGCTACATAACGACATAAGCGACATAAGCTACATAACATACATAGCGACATAACTATTATATCGTGGATAGTCATGTATCATATACTCTTAACTTGTTTTGTTTCGAGAATATTCAGCATATCTTTGAGAATAAATCAATAAAATCTTCTGTCAAAAATTGAAACTGAATGAAGAAAACCAGTTTACTATTTTTGTTTATCTACAGTAGTTGAAATCTATTTATACTGTTCTAAAATTAAAATACATCAACAAGAATTATAACTGCATAAATTAATATATGAAAGGGATCGAGTGGGAACTCAATAAGGATAAAATGGATTAGAGTATTAGAGATTAGAAAATTATCAAAAAAAAAAATACTGTAAATTAGTTGCATATTACAGTAATACAACGCTCGAACAAATAACTTGTTGTAGAGTATACCCTTAACTTAAACTTACTTCAATAAAACTCAATATAAGAATAACCCAGTTATTTATTTTATTTATTCATTCATTAACAGAGCCACAAATCATAAAATACAATTCGACTGGGAGAGGACAACAGGCTGAGCCCAAAACTGTCTCTATCCCAAATTTTTCCAAAATGTTTCCAAAACAATAGGTTATGTATTCAATTTTCTAAAATTATAAGTCCGATCATTTTTACTCCAAAACTATGAATCTTGAATTTTGATGGTTAAGAAACTAAATATTCACGGTAATAATAAAAATATGAAGAATACCACTGCAACATTTTCGCAGCCTTGAAATACGTTGTACGATTCTACTATTATCATTTTGGACAAAATTTGAGATAGCCGGACTACAATCCAGCAGACAATATTTTCGAGTCATAAGATGGTAAGCTGAAGATTTTTCATGCTTGCTAATGGCGTTGGAATAGATTTCGGAAAGAGTCTCATAAGCATTCAGGTGTGGCGCGAGCACGAGGCCAAATTCGTAATTGGAAATTATTGAATAAGAAGACGCTGCGAATAAGAAACGCTTCTCAGGAGAAAACCGGGATGGGCGGGCATGGCAAAGTGCGAGGAAGAAATCACGGTGGAAAAACGTTTTCCGGTTTCCCCCTGGATTACCACCCCCTCAAGGACCCACGACAGATGGATGAAGGAGAGAGGGGTTCAAGTTGAGATTAATATAGCAATTTACTGGAATGTGCTTTCTACCGGCCTCGAACAGTCGACTGAACGCTACAATATTTCATTTCTGCCCAGCCCTTAATTTGAGCCCTAATCGTCCCATCGCATCCAATAGTGGCAGGGTTTTAGTAGCAATTTATTGTTCTGCAGAGCTGCAACATTCGCTTAATACCCGTTGCCTGTTTCCAAAGGCCTATTGCAAACCCCTTTCCTGAGGAATTCAACAGAGAAAAAAATCAATCATAAATTTAGTAATCAGGAGGTTTGATAACCTCTGGTAGAAATTAGGCCAACTTTGTGAGTCTGGGAGAATAAGCCTACTGTTTGAAATTATCAGTTATTGTTATATAGCAATTATAATCGAATATTAAGGATAAAAATTCATAGAAAGACAGAGACCATCAATATTCATGAAGAATTTAGTGGGAAAGTATTTGCAGGGCCGGATCTACCAATTTTTCTAGGGGGGGCAAGCTTTACTTTTGGCGCCCCCTCACGATCGACCATCACCGACCGATTTACAAAAATGTGAGGAATTATTACTATATTAGTCGCAGTGGCGTAACCAGAAAAAAATTTCGGGGGGGGGGATCATAACATTGTAGTAGAAAGCACTCAAAGTTTAAGGGTGACACCGGGGGGTGTGGGTGGTATGGAATACCCCCCACCAAAGGGGGGTCCGGGGGTCGTCCCCGGATTTTGAAAATATACCTTCAATTTGGTGCTATTTTACACAATTTACGCTTGAAAACAAACATTCCATTCAAGTTTTATTGGTGATCAGTAGGCCAATTATTATTTTGATTTTCCCTTGAAAATTTCATAGACCTATTGGTTTCTGAATAAATATCAAAATGGAATGGAATAGAATTTTATTTGTAACTCAATTGTTTATAAAGATTAGTGATTTTGTAGAAGGCCTACTCATATCATTATTATTCTGATAAAAAGCTAGAATACTCAAATTTTGGCTCCAATAAAGCACTATTCCAACCAACCTCATAGACTTAATTTTAACTTTATTAACATTTTTTTTCAAATTTAATTGACTTTTACTTGAGTATTCAAACTTGCATTGTTTTGGGGATAAAACTTTTTTCCAAATATTAGTGGGATGTGTCCCTCCTGTCCACGGTAGAAACTACGCTTGTTCATCATAACTGTGAAATTGTCGGGGGTACTCTCTAGAAGAAGCTGCTGGAGCTTTTTTAAGGATATGCATGAAACTGAATAAACTATAATCAACTAGAGCAATAAAAGCTATATTGAATATCTTTATAATAATAGATGGTGAAAAGTGATCAAATTTTGAAGTGCTACCTGTAGTTTCTCTATCCCCTGTTATCTAGTCCCTAAGCACTAGACCATTAGTCACTGTCTATAAGAAAATAGCTCATTATTATTATCATTGCTATTGCAGTTCTATTCTCTCATCCCTTATATATTTCTGGACTTACATAGTACAATATAACGAAATATTGTATTTGGTGCTAATTTTTGTGGCTGGATCCAGCCAAAAAAAAATCAGGTTCCATTTCGGGGGGGATACATCCCCATATCCCCCCTCCTGGATACGCCACTGATTAGTCGCATACGAGGTTGAATTAGAAGGCATTTTTAATGATAATATAAGTTGAGTCATTGTTCATTTTCATTTACATACATAATTGAGAACAATGCTGAAAGAGTTAAAGCCCCAACTTTGAAATATTTAAAATATTTGAATATTGCTATATTGCTATTGCTGGGGATTAATTACGTATTTTTACAGTATAGTATAAATAAGTAGTATACGATAATGATCATGAAAAGAATAAAATCTAATCAATGAATATTCACGAAATGCATAATTTACTAGAATATACAACGAATGACAGATATGGAGTTCTTGATCATTACAGTAGCAAAAATCACTCATCACAAAAATCTCTAGTACTAGTCAACTACTTGAATAAAAAAGTATGGGAGTAAAATTGTCAAAGAATCAACTGATAAATAACTCAAGTGAAAATTACACTTGTAACTTCTTTGTGTCATAAGTTCCTTTGTGATTATAAAATGATAATATTCTTCAAAGCTGATTATTATTTTTGGGATCTTCTTCCTAAAACACCTTCATGTGATGCATCATAGTTTCATGTGAAGCTATGAAATTGATCAAGAATTTAAGATTAATAAATGAATGGAGAAAATCGTAAGATATAAGAGACTGTTTTTAGCTTTATGTGACAACTCTGCAACCGGGCATAAGTAAAGCTAAAGCGTTATGCAGAGAAGTGATAAGTTAGTTAATAGAGGAATTAATATAGTTACAAGAAAAAATAGATACACAAGATCAGTATTTGATTAAGTTCTCAAATAATTCTAATTTTTCGGGCTTTCTTTGCTGAGAATGTGTTTATTATTTCATCAAAAGAAGCACTTTCTTGTTAAATATTTATGATGCTTAAATTTATGAAACTTGATATAATGAAACTTCTCTCTCCAGATGCCACAAAAACTGGAAGTGTTATAAATATGTAATAATGTTGCCAACCCTTGCTCATACAGCGGAACTAAACTGCAGCCATAAAAATACCTTTTATTTTGTTCTGTTGGTTTTGCCAAAATATTTGAGTGAAATAAATTTAGAATGTGCGTGGAGACTACATCACGCCATTGAAACTTCAAATCAACAATTACGTCAGATATAAACGCCCAAAGCATTTATTACCTATTTATTTTTACAAGAAAATGGTGGCTATAATTTGACGCCCCCTCCAACCCAAAATATTTGAGTGAAATAAATTTAGAATGTGCGTGGAGACTACATCACGCCATTGAAACTTCAAATCAACAATTACGTCAGATATAAACGCCCAAAGCATTTATTACCTATTTATTTTTACAAGAAAATGGTGGCTATAATTTGACGCCCCCTCCAACTCGGCGCCCGGGGCACATGACCCCGCTGCCCCCCCTGGATCCGGCCCTGAGTATTTGGTTAAGAGGTGGAAATTGGGACAAACAATCAAACTGAGTGAATTTCTAAAATCCTCAGTTATTCATGAAAGTAGAATATGAGATCCTATTAGAATATTGAATAAGACCCATGAGTAGAATATCAAATCCTATTACAATGAATCGTATTGTCAAGCTTGGCATACAAAAGACCCAAAATTCAAATTTTCATATATGATTGATAGAAGACTTGACCTTGTATAGAACATGAGAAATATGTAGAATAATATTATTAGAGTAATCATAATGTAAGATTTCTTTATTATTCTAATTGTGAATTATCCAATTCATTTTCAACTGTGATAAAAAATATGATTTTTATTTACTATATAGTTAAAATTAATTATGACTAAAAGAGGATTTTTTTTTGAGAAAATGTTGAAGAATTTCATTAAAATTAATATTAATCACAAAATGAAAACTGGCGTAGATCTAAAAACAGACTTAGTACCTAAGGTAAGTGAGTCCAGAAAATAACTAATTCCACGCACACACTGACTGAGCATGTAGACTACTAGCACTGTAGAATCACTATCATGAAAATGTCACCAAGCATCTTTCAAACTACTTCTTTATCAAATGATATTCACTTTATCAAATCTTTATCACAACTCAACTCTAGCAATAATTCTTCAGAGGCACGAACACAGAAATGAGATAAACGGAATTCAAAACATTGTTATTTTTCAATAACAGTGATATGAATACTTTCTGTTTTGATAAGAATATGAAACTTATGATGGTACACTATGTAGTTTAAGACGTTAAGAAGTAAGGTTATGTCTAGTTTGTTCGTCATGACCTCACCAGTGGAGGTGAAAGGCAGAACTGGCCTTGGATGGGGTATGGGGAGTGGGGGACAGCATTCCCAACTCGTGACTGTCGAGAGACAACATTCTTTCCTACCACAAGATATCACCGGGGATAGATGGAGATGGAGATGGAGTAGTAGGCCTACAGTGTTAACTCGGAAGCTTACTTCATTCACCTCTCAGCTGTTGCCTACAGACTTGAGAGGTGAGACTTTATAGTTTCAGACAACAGTACCAGAGACAATATTGAACTCCTTCAAATAGTAGTTGTCTTTGGTGCCGTTGAATTATTCGTGTAATTTTCATTTTCATCAAAGACTGAAGTAAGTTACTCTTGATAATAAACTGTTAGTAACTCACTCTATAAACTGATACTCACTCATAGGTCACTTGTCTTGTGAAAGAAGAATGTACTACAATTAACAGGCAATTATTCAACAATTTATAACCTCAGTAACCACAATAAAACATGAATGACAATTTAAATAATTGAATTGTTTTGATCTAACTGAACGAAGTTCAAATTATTTGAAAATGATTCTTTCTTATTGGATCACTAGGCCTATAATATAAAATTATAGTTGCCATGGAAACAATATTGTTATATGAAATTTTAAGCTTCAATATTATCAAAATTTAATATTTGTTTGCTTTTTAAATGTGAATTTGTGCTTAGAAATAAGTTTTCTTAATTTTAAACTTTATAAAATAGAAACTCAGGAAGTGAAAGTGCAAATTTTTAGTGAGAAAGCATAAGAACTCAATATAAATATAACCTATAAACTTGAGTGTGGGAAATGACATTGGGTAATGCGGTAAGCAGAACATCCAAATGGATCTCTCTGTCGATAAAAGCCATATTAAAAAAAGTGGAAAACTCCAGGAACTGTAAAAACTATAAGAAGTATAAGGATTATGAGAATTATAATGAACTGTAACTTTAGTTCACAAAAAATAATCCATTTAGTTATTCGCCCTATTCTAAAATTTACAAAAACCGTTTCATTTTCAAATAATACCCAATACTAGAATGATGAAGAATCGTCCTATAGTCCTGATATTTTGCAATTATTATTGAATTACCAGTAACTATAGAATGAGTTCAATAGTTTAAGTGAGTGACTGAGTTGAGAATTCATATGAGAAATTGTCTCAATTAGTTTTCATTTAATACAAAAAAAAAACAATTTACTAAAGTTACTTAGATATAAACTATGTAAATAATAGTACAACTGAAATTGGTTTCAATTTTGCAAACTTTTGGTTTCAAACTAGTTTCAAACTTTTTAATAAGTTGTTCGTAACAATTTAAATTATTTTTCTTCAATACGAACTTCTATAGTCTTCACAACCACAATATCGTCTTCACTACTGTATTCTCATTCAATTGATGCATATAAACTCAACATTGTCATAACGATCCACTATCAAATTCAAATTATATACTATTGACAGGGGTAGCCCTAGTGATTGTCCTCGCCGACAGACCAGTCTCTGTAATCCAAAGCACCATGCTGTCGGTTCTCTCACTGGTCTTTCACGTGCAATCACTTCTAGGTAGTTCGCAGATTACCTAAATATTTATTCATTCCACCAATCACCCACGTAACCTAAGAGTCTAGAGATTATGAATGTTGGCATCATTCTCAATGAATAAAAATTGATAATTCATATCCTGTCATCTAGTATTCCACCCTAACTTCGAGTACCTTATCGATGAGAAAGATCGTCTGAGAGATCTAGTTCTCTAGTAACTTATTTATCGTAGTCTAGTTTAGTTAGCATAAGCCAAGAAAGAGTGGAAGGCTGTCTGTCGGTGCACACTGCAATCGATCGCATCCAATGCAATCAGCAGAAGGGTTGTGGGGGGGGGGAGGATGCACTCAATATTGGATGTTGGATTAGGGTGAATGGAGGGAAATGGATTCTCACCGGGATCTGGCTGGCCGTATCCAGGTCAGGCAATTAAAGCAGATCAATCGCATGCACGCCAATGAATCAAATCGCATTTCGAGCCTTGCATCGTTCACTAGATGACTTGATTATTAGTAACTTGTAACAGTCAATATTCGCCATCACATTTATCGTCACAGTTGATTCGCATCCAATGTTAGATTAAAATGTAATTTCAGTTCAATAACTGAATGGTTCGATAGGTAGATTATATTAAAACCCAGATATAACGAATCCCTCATTATAATGAATATTGATTGTATTCCTTTCAACTACAGTTCTGTAACATTAATTGTAATTAATATTTAAAAATGAAATTGCCCTTATATAAGATCAAAGAGGATAAGAAGAGGATGAGGATAGAATAAGAAAACAAAAATAGAATAGGAATATTATTTCCTATTTTATTTCATAAGACTGATATGAATGTAAAGTACGAGAGTAACCACCGAGGAGAAGTATTATTACACACCGAGGTATTACGGTTTTTTGGTTTATCTAAGCATTCGTGTAATTTTTTATCAGGTAAATAACTCAATGTCAGAGAAATAAGATCAGGTAATTCACTCAAATCTTATCAAATTCAAGAATTAAATGAAATCATTGAATCTTCTGAATTAAGGTAAATTTTCACTTGAAGAGTGAAGAGTGAAGAGATTTAAAACAAGACCAATTATTTTTGCCAAGGACCAAACCCAAATGAGGCCTAAGCTGGTTTGAGAGTAAGTGAAGGAATGATGATGAGAGATGGATAGATTTTAGGTGGGTTCCGAACACTAGGAAAGTGAATTCCTAGTTGGTAGGATAGAAGCTCACTTCTAGCAAACCCTTCTAACTGGAATGTTAAGTCACTCATTAAATCTTCAAGATGAGATATGAGACTAACTGCTGAGTTTCCCCACACTCCACACTCCTACTGAAGTGACGTGATTCAAAACTAACGAAATAAGCGACTTGAACTTAAATGCAACAAGGAAATCAACCGTCACTTCAATACATAAATTTGCATGATAATAAACAGGCTAATGCATCCTGAGGCATTTAAAGTTAGATTTTTCAAGTGTTAACGAACTCACGTGATGCTTGAAATGGAGGCCACTTACTTCCAATATTCAAGAGCTCAGAACAACTTTCAAATGGTAATGAAGTTCAACGTACCTGTAACATCAAGAAAGACAATTATTATATTATCTCTCACTAACAAATTCAGTCACAATACAAAACAATCAACAATGTTTAGAAACTGTTGAAACTCACTTCTAGCTCAAAAGCACTGATAATCCATTATCACAATAAATTGAAAAAAGTTATGCTTACTTCAAAATAATTCAATCACTATATAGAATTACAGTGTTTGCATTCGCACATTCAAAATAATCGAGTAATAAGTATACTTATAGAATCAAAAGTATAGGAGATCAAAATTTAAAAATCCACAGAACATTACAATATAGATAAAAGAAAATAAACTAAAGGAAAAATATAATGTAGCCCCAATTATAAAAAGAACCTTGGTATTACCCTTGAACATTGACGTTCAGAAAGCTCGATGTATTAATAATTCCATTATTAAAACCGCAATGTTAGGAGTTTTTCCTTGGTGGCTTGAGATAAGCTATATTTGCGTTTTAATGCTCTCATTTCCCCCCCCCCTTACTATGCAAGGAACTTTTCAAAATTCAGGTTGCACTCCACTTCTTTTCACCAGTACATCAGGAAATCCAAGAAGATCAACCTATTCAATACTTAGTCACTGCAGAAGCGACAACTTTTCATACACTGTAGAAGCGACACAGATCCATCTATTTTAGCTTGCTGCTGACACAAAACCGTGTCGCTTCTTATGCGATTACATACTACAGCTTTTGAATCGCACTAGTACAATTCGGCTTAGGAATTCAATACAATGTATATGTGGCATTCAGCCAAAAACAGGAGCCATTGACCCGCATTCCTAGTGAATGGAAGGCTGAAAGTGCGGATGTTGAAAATGGTCCAAAGTTCAACGATGGAAGTGCATTAGCAGCTCAGGAACATGCCCCATATACCTCTTTCCCTATATCAAGCTCTACATTTTTTACACGGTCCTTTTTCCTACACAACACTACCATACCACCCCAAGTACACCTCACCTATTCACAAGCCAAAGTACACCTACAAAAGCACAACACAGCTCGGCTTTTCCTTCCTGTAAAGACACGATTGTGTTTAGGTAGCAAACGACCTTACGACAGTTTGTAGGCAAGTAATTGTACGTTCCAAGTCCCTACAGCTGTCTTTGTTCGTTCTGATTAGTTTCGACTCCTCAAAGGAACCAATTTCAGAAATTTTAATGGACTGTAACAACGTTTAGTTTGTATAGGTTGCTTTTGACCGTCTGAAGAACGTTTTGTTGGGAGCAAGATCGACTAATTTATATTTTGAGATATGGAATTCTTAACTACTTTTAAAAACTGACAATGCATTCAAACATTTAAGCATGGTATACCATGCTTATACAATGGTCTACCATACCATTTCCACACCATACTAAAGAATAATTACCATAAGGTCTATTTATGGTATAGCGATTTTCCGATTTATCTCAATACCAATCTCTCGGATATAGTGATACTCTGTGATGACAGGAGAAGCAACTCTATAATAGTTGTGAAACTGGGTTTGTGGGATGTCCAATACTGGCACTATGATTCCTAGCTTGCAATAAATTTGCAAAAATTAAGGCCGTCCGGCTCGCAAATATACAGGGGTTCTGACCACAGCTTTAGCTCAGTGATAGATGCATGAGTATTTTCACAATAACAGACCACCATGGGTTTTAACGGCTGATACTTAATAATTCTTACCGCTGCTCTCTTGAAGATATTGTAGAATACCAGGAAAGAAATCAAACAGATAGTCAGTGACTGGTTTACAGTAACCATATCCAATCAAGAATAATGAAAATCAACTATTATTCTTCTAATTGAGTTTCAAAATGCTCATCATGAATACAGGTGTGCACTAATTTATCCTTTCGAAATTCTTTATTACTTACGACGCCAGTTCTTGACGGTCTCTGGATCCTTATATGATATATTGTAGACTTACTACCATAATTATCAGTACATATTTGCTGACTGAAGAATGTGACTATCATCAAAGGATGATAAGTAATAGTTGCTCCAAATAAGATCAATTTTTAATTATTCATTAATTGCAAATGCTGCACAACGAGAATGCTTGGTACCAAGACAGCTCAAACTGTATATCATGAGATGGATCAGGTTAAGAATAAAAATTTTTAACACTTTGTATGCTGACAAAAAACACAAATATATTCCCATAGATAAATGAATATCACCATGAAATATATACCAATGTAAATAGGCTTTCCAATATCTCTAATTTCACAGGAGTTGTTAGTATTTACAATACCATTTGCTATAAAAAATATTTACCTATTAATAATGATATATGAAAATTCAGGTCGATTCAAAATTTAGCAAATTGGAACCTGTTCAGACTATAGGTTCAATAAATATATTTCAATCAACTATCAATAATTAACAAAATAGTTATTTAAATCTCAGGGATATGAATTTGTGCCATGCATGTTAGTAAGCCTCCTACAGATTTCAAATATATTTATGAAAAGAGTTCTTAATAAATATGCTGTAGTGTCTGACACATTGCGAAGTATTCAAGCTTGATTCAAAATTTATATAGCGCTTTTGAATAATTCCCCAATTCACTAAAAGGCCTGGTTAATGAGCTCATTAATTTTATCACTCCCTCAAACGATGTTCGCTGAAGTTATCATTGAACAATTAATTATCTCCAATAATTAATTAGCCAAATCCTTTCCACTCTGTTGGGCTAAGGTACGGTCCAGATCGCGTATAATTTTTATCAGTATTAGTTATGAATGGGAATATTTACAATTAAGAACTCTTCAACATTCACTGAGTTCACAAATAATTAAACATTAATTACAAATAATTGGACATTTGAAAAGGGACTGGCTTGATGCTTCTAAAAAATATTTGAAAAGAACCCTATTCTCATATGCTGCCATATCGGTCAAAATCACAAGCCAGAGAGAGGCCTTCCTAGAAAAATTTTAATCTCTTCCTCTAAAATTTGTAAGCCCTTGTCTGATTGGTTTTCAAGTCTTTGTAAGACGTGATATGAGTGGCTATTTGAGATTCAGGGTTTCCCCAGCTTTTTGTTACACGATATGTGAATAAGTTCATGCTTGAATAAATTATATAATATACCATAAGAATTTCAATTAAATGAATCTTAATAAATGATAATGTAATGATGAATAAATTTATTTTTTATGTGAGCTCTATACACTCTTGTTTTTCATATTTTTTACATACCAATAAATATTCAAAGTAGCATAATAACATAGATAAAGAATAAGCATAAGTATATTATTTCTTGTCTCTGATAATAATCACTGCTTTTCAATTATGTAAACCTTACCCTAACATATAATACTTATACAATTACAAAAAATAAAATATATTATTTATTTTACAATAGTTGTATTGTAAAATATTGTATGGTCGGTCAGCTGATTGCTCGAGCAATAAATCAAATAAATTGCCGGTTGATCTGAGATCATGTTGTGACCTACTAAATTATAATAAGAATTCCAACCTCAAATCATATAGATTGATATTTTTGGATCGGCCAATAAACAAATTAAGTTATTTTATAATTTTATTTCTGCCAAAGAATTTACACTAGTACATAATTAGATCTTTTCATTGATCTCTTATCGCTTTATCGATAGTAGCCGTACTTCTTATCAAAAAGAAGACTCAATTTTATAAGAATGTTACCTTGACTAGGCTGACTGTTTTTTAGTTTCCTAATTCCATCTAAGATGGTTTATTTTACTGAATTATTTTATTGTGTGTCAAACGTGACATCACATAGTGAGAAAGCTCTCGGACCATGGGACATTGAATATTTATCTAGTTATTATTGATCAACTGAGGATTTTGTGTGTGGTTTTATGGTAGTATTAGTTCCTAATGTAAAAGCATTGAGAATTAATATTACTGCGTTCACTAAATAGTATTTAATGTTCATAATAATATTCTCACTGAATATTCCTATTTACCACAAGATTGTAATTACTAATTAAATATCATAATTCCTTTTCAAACAGAGAAGTTCGAATATTTTTTCTGAAGTAAACTCTAATGAGTAATTGATGGGAGTTTTATTGCTTCTGGTAGGCTGAAAATTTGTCAGATGAGTTCCTAAAAATGTCGGATACGTTATTCCACAAAATGAAGGATATTTCACTGTTGTAAAAGCTTTCAGTTATTGATTTCTACTCAAATAGAGTTCTCATTTATCTGAGGCTAAGATTTAAATACTTTCATGTTCTTAATTGATAATTAGCCAAAGGGAGGAAATTATTTGGGAGATGAGTTATGAAACTGAGGACAAATAAAATTAATGGAATGATTCATACTTGCCCACTGATAAAACTTTACACTGTTGCTCTGCCTATCTCTCTTTTGAATCCTGATTGGTCGAAAGTCGAATGTACGAACCTAGCTAATAATTGAATCTGGCAAATAGATGGCAGTAGCTGTTGGGTCAAGTTGAGTCACCAATTCGTGAACAACATAAATGAAATCGAATTTGACTTATCATTGAAGTTGCATACATTGAAGATGTATGCAACAATTTGAAATTGAATTGTACAAGTGAGTTGTAGATTATGGATTAAGAAAGATTTGAAACAAATACAATTTTCTGTTTCAATTACTGAGAGATTAAATTCCAGACATGTCGATCATTTGGATTGGATAGTTGTCTGATTATATTAAACTATCCCTTTCTCTACATAAAATCATTCCTAAATCATATAATTTTCAACACAGTGTGATCTGATTCGATTCGAAAATAACAAATTTGAGCCCACCAACACCAATTCTCTTCAGTTGATCTATTGCGAGAGACAAAGAGACAATGAACCATTGTCTAAAATATCATAATATGGCAATGTGACCTGAAATGCGGTGCATGCAACCTGAACTGAAAAAACTTTATTTGCATGTCCTCACCTAAGAGTGTAGAATATTAATCACATTCTATGCTTCTCACAAGTTAAAACTACAGAACTCTGGGTAATAGAAAATTATGAGCATAGGAAAAATGTGGAATTTCACACCAAATCAAAAGTTTTTAAGGGTAAAGAAATAGTTGTATCCACATTACTTGATGACGCTGAGTTACTTTTTACATTGTTAAGTACGTTCAAGGAATTTGAAATTAACTCCTGTTCTAATAAAATTGCGGAACTTAGTACTATTTGACCCGGTCTGACTTAACCACGTCCCAATATTGCCAGCCGATAATAAATTCTAGATTTCATATGCAGTATATTTTGACATTTTTTCATACTACATATCTTAATGACCGAGGAATGTTTTAAACTTTAAACAACTGCACTCCAACGCACTTTGTGAAAGCGAAGAAAATCGGCAGCTAAATACTCAATAATCGTTATCGTTTCACTTGAAGTTGATTAGTTGCTACAGTAGTAGGAAGAGTGAAGAAGTGAATTGAGGAAATCCGATGATTTATTTGCTGCCCAGCGATCTTTCCCTTTCTTTGAGCCGTAAATTCAAACAATGAGACACGGCCATTCGTCAATGAGACGAGTGCCATTGAAACTTTGTAGAAAGTGAACAGCTGAGAAATGGAGCCGATTATTATCGATTGGAAATGAATGAGTGCCGAGACATAAGAATGATCTGTATACTTAGGAATCAGTAGGCATAGCAGGAATTTCTCATTCATGAGAAATTAATACTGTATTGAAAGAAGACTTTGTAGGTGTCTAGTCTAGTCTAGGCCCGCCGCAAAGTAGACCCACGCTAATCCACGAATAGTACGAAAAGCAACCCACGCCGTGGGATGTTTTATAAACCATTGCTAGGCTTCAGACATCTGTGAAATGTAGAAAAGCAACCCACGCCATGGGATGTTTTGTAAACCATTGCTAGGCTTCTCCAGACATCTGTAAAATTATAATAATATATGCAATGAATAATCCACTTGTCAGCTGATTGATTATGAATAGCTTAATGGTTTACAAAACATCCCACGGCATGGGTTGCTTTTCGTACTATTCGTGGATTAGCGTGGGTCTACTTTGCGGCGGGCCTAAGTGATACATTGTCACTAAGCGGCAATCAGAAAACTAACACTCGATTTAAAAAATTAGAATTTATTGATTCACTAATTCATTCTATTGTGTCAATCCGATTTTAGATAACTAGATTCCTCTATCGTGCATGATTGCGCCTTTTGACCAGGACTTGAAAGGATAAACCCCCTATTATCGATTAAAATTTCATTTGGAAAGAATGGTTACACAAAAAACATTTTTCCCAACACTCGATCGCAAAACTAGTCATTGCTGAACTGGAAACTGTTTGCAAAAAGCTGATTTCTGCAGCATGCGATGAGGAATTCCCCCCCAAAATTCTCAAAATTTGGTATCCATTTAGGTACTTAGAAAACTGTATATTGAAAAATCTCCCCCATTTTCCCTAGTTTTTTCCAAAAATCCCCCCCAAAATTCAGCCTCATGTCGCAACTTGCGACATCAAAACATGCTGTGGGCACCCCTGGATATCAGTACTAGTTTTAATAATAATGTGAGGGTGATAATAACTTGATTGTTGGGAAGAATATTGTGTGCAACTGATGTGCAAACGTTTTGCCAAACTCGATGAATGTTTTTTCTATATTGTTTGGCAATGACACGTTTCGAACAAAAGTTGCACAAATAGCTATAGTTCGTGATAGAGATAAGTCACTGCATAAATGAGTTTATTGATAATAGCAAATAAAGAATGCTGTTATTTGAAAAGAATGAGCCCAGACCAAAATTGAACTATGCTGCATCAAGCATTTCAGACAAGAAAATAGAGCGATTCTGGTTTTGGATGGATTACAACAGCAAACCTAGAATTTTTTCATACGGATTGAAACCACTACCTTTTTCTTTCAACCGAAGAAAGAATAAGGAAGAAAAGTCTCCATGAAAGCTAATGTTATTAATGAACGCAGTAGTAGTTATTAATTAGATTCGGTTGCTTTGTATTTTCATGTCTTGAGCTGGCAGATGAAATGCAGCACGAAAGAGAGAACAAACGATAAGCCAGCCAGGTGAATAAATTAGAAAGAAGACAGTCAAATAGAACAGAGATGATTTCGTTCTAATGAACGTTACTTGAACCTTGCCAGGTTATGCTGTTGGAACAAAAGGTAGGAATAAATTAATGTTCAAGCATTGCAAACAATTCCAACATGTATAGGCTCAAGTTCACATGGGCGGGCTTTCAACTTTAAAAATCCACAACTCATTTTATTGTTATGCACGACAGAAATAAAGCATTCTGAAACATCGCTGTGTCTACATACACTGGTGAAATGAGAAAGGAAAGAGACCAGGAAGTACATAAAAAAGCTTGATACTTCAAGGATACAAATCATTATTAAAATATAATAGCATAGGCATGATTGATTATCTGAACTTAGGATTATACAATAGGTTTAGTAACATTGTTTTTATGAATTTAATTGAGTTTAACAAAATATTCTCATCTTTTATTGAGTAAATGTACTGACACTACCAGATACAGAAATTCAAGGAGGATGTTCTCCAATTAAATGTTATATGCTGTTCCAAGTCTGTGTTTTCACTTGTTAGATGTTGAATACTCTCATGTTAATTACATTGGAGAATAAATTAATCTATGCTCAATGCACTACGCTACGTGTCTGCCTCGTGTCGGTAGGTGACTCAACCCGGCGTAAAAGATGCAGTCATCAATATCTAAGAAATGTTAATATGTTTTCCTCATTCTATTTTATCAGGAAATAGCTCAAGAGTTCTATGTAACACAGGTGGAGAAATATTTTTCAAGTTAAATTTCAAATTCTTCCTAACTTGATTGAACATTGTCACGGCACATTTTGATACCAAACTTCATTAATTTGAAATGAACTATTAGGTCTCAGACAGAACAACAAAAATATCTGTCACCAATGGTGTTATCAATCGAAGATATAGATAAGACGATAACGACTAGAAAGGCTAAGATTATGGCTAGCAATTTGAAATGAAAATCAATTTCTCAATTATTCAATAAATTAATAATATTGTGTGAATTTGAGGTTAGGTTCTATATAAACACTGCTTGTCGGCAATGTCAATAACGATCAAGCCGAACATCTACAATTTAATCAGATACTCGCTAGCAAAATAATTGCATCTAGGTAGCATTCATTAAGACGAGGACAAGAGGGTTTCGTATATTTATAGCATGCAAAATAAAGGATATGAATGTTTGAATAGTATAGATAAATGTTTATTAATATATGTGAGCAAATATAAAATACAAAAACATAATAAAAAATTAAAAGGAAGTAAGGCCTAATTTTTCTACGCGCATTGATACATTCTGTACACTCGAGCCGAATCTTACTGTTTACCAATCAGAGCACAATATTCGCTCGGCGCTAAAAGGTATTTAATTCAAAATCTCCACGTGGTCTTTATTGAAATTATAAAAATTTGTAATTGTTGTAGCATGTACGGAACAATGTAATTAGAATAAAATAAGAGTTAAGAATAAAAATAGTAAAAAAGTACAGTAAAGTAATATTCAATTTTAAGATAGTAATATGCTCTAGTGATATGAACTATAAGGCAATGATAAATTGCATCATCGCGGATTATTTTAAATCCACCGATAGGAAAAAATATTTAAATTTTATGCAAATTCAGAGTCGGAAGTATCGTCGAGAGAGAATAGGGGAAGACCAACTGCCCACTTGCTTGCCAGAGACCGACCAAGACGCCAGCCATCACGAGAGCAATAGACTGAATCCCTTATAAAAATTAAATTTTATTTATTGCAAAAGTTCAAGTATCAAAGACTTTTAATAAGTAATAACCCTAACTCAGTGAAGTCGCACTATGACATGAGTTATTAATTTAAATATCCCCATTGGAGAGGACGACAGCAGCCTACCAGAGAAGCACAGGACACACGAGGTGAAAACCATGCTTTATCTTTAAAATTTGTGAAAAATCTTCGCATGTGAGTTATTGAAATATAATTTATTAAAACGATCCTCAGTGCTACAAATTAATAGAAATTTCATAAAGCTAGTTCGTCGAAGGGGTTACTTAAAAATCAAGCTTGATTTAAACTTAATTGCACAAGTAGTATTAATAAGGGAAAAGTCATATTTAAAAAAAATAAATATGAGAATTAAATGTTAAATTATATATTGCTATTTGAGATTATTAAATACGCTCAGTTAATATATTCTCAGTTAGTATTATTAGCATAATAAGAATCATGGAAGCTCAAGTTCACAAGATAAATTATTTATCTAACTTCCACTGACGGCCGAACCTATACCTTGAGATTTTATACATAAAGTATTAAATATTATTGGAATATTGAAGTATAAAATTCTAATTTGATAAGCAGAAGCGAGTCAAATAATTGAGCTATAGGGATCTGTAAATGTATGCCGATACAAAAATCATGAAAGTTATTAATTGATGCTATTAAGCAGAATAAGAGTTTTAATTGAGCAATCTGTGATATTTTTCTTGTATATTCTCTTATATTTGTAAGAAGATTTTTTGAATGGAAATAATTTATAGGTCTCAAGCAAACAGCTGTATTGCTATCACTAGATACGATTTCAACAAACTCGAGATTAGATAATAACGGGTATCCAGGCTACAGTTTTGAACAGCCAAATGAAAAGAAAAATATTATTACTATTTATTTGATAATATAAAATAATAATTTTTGAGGTTAGGTTCTTTGGTACTTACTGGTTGGTAACCTAAATAATTGGTCAAGCCATATAAATTAAGAATTAGCCAGACACCTGTGGCAAATTTGGTTGCATAGAAATAGCATTCGCTTAAACTGTGATGAGAGGGTTAGTAACAAGCATGGCATGTCAATGTGAAAGAAAAAACGTTTTAGAAAATATAAAAATATTTATTATGTCATACGAGCATGGACAAAATGTATAAAATAAATAAAAATATTAAGGAAATGGGATATATCTTACTCAGCACATGAATACATTTTTGTAATTTTAGAATATGCCAATCAAAATACAGTAACTGACCGGCGGTAAAAGCAAGTTAATTCAAAAATATACATTATTTATTATATAAATGATAAGAATTTGTAAACTATACAGTACTCAGATTTATGTAACAGATACAAAATTAATATTATTTAAAACTAAAATATTTGCTCTTTATGCTGTAACCTAGCAGATTAGCATGGACTATATTGAATCACATTATTGCATAGTAGTGAGGCTAGGGATAGCACCAATCAGAGTGGATATTTAAATTATATGCAAATTCAAAAATATGGAAGTGTGGTTGTGAAAAGAATAGAGGTAGATCTAAGCCCACTTGCTTGCCAGAGGTCACCGGGAACAGCCACCAATTTATAGAGCACAAGATCCCTTTTTAAATAATTGTACATTTTAAAAATCTAAAGTTGAATAATTAAAAATTAATTTCATAAGACCCAGTGAGATCGTAGTATGACATTAGTCACTAAATTTAAATATTCCCATTGGAGAAGACGACAGCAGCCCACCAGAAAGGCCTAGGACATTGAAACGAATCTGGAACGCCATCATAATTGTAAAAATCAACACGTGAGTTCAATTGAAAAGTTATTAAGGGGGCCCTTAGTGCTTCGAAATAATCACAATTAAATAAAGCTAGCTCGTCGAAGGGTTATTTAAATATTAAAATTAATATCAAAACTTGCGTAAGTCTTAAAACATAAAGGGAATATTATTAAGAACACTCCATGAGATTTACATGTTAAAGTATGCACAGATGAATATTTATTAATTTTTGATATTATATTATATGCTCCCTTAACAGACTTTTTTATCAGTAAATTATAAAGATTTTTATGAAGCTCATGTTCATAAGATAAATTGATTTATCTGATTTCCACCAGAGGCCGAACCCTAGCCCTGGGATATTTTTTAATATTTATATTTTTCATATTTTTGGAAGTAAGATTCATGAATTTTATTCGACAAGCAGTAGCAAGTTGATAACTGAGCTGTATAATTTAAAAGTATATGTTTGCTGATTAATGAAGCACATGGTAATATTTTGTGCTAAAAAGCAAAGTCAATCATTAGTGATCAGTCTGTGATATTTTTCAATATATATTTATTCTCATATTATTTTTATATTTGTTGCTCTATTTTTTATTATTGCTCGTTGATATTTCATGTAATTATATTTTTGTGTATATTGAATGGTGTACCCTTTATTTATTATCCTATCTCCATGCATGACCTATCTTGTTATATTCTATTTTATTATCATAATTGACCTATCATTAAAATTACCAACCAACTGTATTCTTCACCGAATAAGTTGGATAAATCAGCAATATGCAGCATTGATTATTAAGTCTTTGGAAATAATACGTTCCTGAGATTTATGTAAATTATCCAGTACCAACATATCTGATTTGAAGAAACTCAAAGGTCATAGTATTAAGTTAGAGCAATATAAATTAATAGAATTTATAAGGTATTCTGATAGAGTATCGCCTTTGATTCCGCTCGGTATCATTTTTTCATTGCTGACCACTTTGGCGAATGGTGGCGGGTGGCATTAGTGGCGGTACCGCATTGTCTAGTACGATAATCAGAGCCCTTATATCTGTCTATCTCTACTGCATCTATATTTGCGGAGTACACAGAATCAGTCACAAAAACTGTGAACTGTTAAAGCGGCCGACGTTTGCAGCCAGCGAAAGCAGAGAACTGTTTGAGCTCCTAGGAGAGCTGGTAAGAAATTGGTACTATTGCTCTTTCAGGAATCACAAAAAATACTTTATATATTCAAAATCTTTGCTCTACCGACTGCGGCCAAGCAGGGCACACGTTATAGAGAAAATAACGTTACATATCATAATTATTTGCTTTTATTGTTTCATATATTATTTTTGCTCGTTGATTTCATTGTGATTATATATTTATTGATTGAATGGTGTTCTTTTCATTTTTAATCCTGTCTTCATGCATGACCAATCTTGTAATAGTATTTTTATTTATTATTATTGACACATTAATAGAAGTATCAACCAACTGTATTCTTCATCGAATAAGTTGGATAAATCAGCAATATACAGTATCGATCACTAAATGTTCAGAAATAATACGTTCTCAAGATTTATTTAAATGGATCAACTTATTCACTGGAATCAAACTGACTGAAATACCAGGTCTTAGTATTAAGTCGAAGCAGTATTATAGCCTCTTCAACACCTATAATTGCGGAACTGGTCAATGCAGCGGTAAAAATTGCCGATTGACAGAGCAGCAGCAGTTTGAAGTAACTGATAGCAGAATCTGGTATAATCTGGCTCATCGAAGAGCTGGTAAGAATTATATGGTATTTTTATTTCAGCAGGTGTCAAAATATCAAAAATATTCAAATATCTCATGCTCTACCGACAGACTGTCAGCTGGGCACATGTAACCCCAAAATAACGTTACAACATAATTATAGAATAGAACTGAGGAATAATAATGTTTCTGATTACGCTAGAACACAACATTACTACTTTAGTGCTACTTATAGATCGTATAATGCTGTGGTTCTGTTCTACAGTAAGGTCGGCATGAGAAGGGATAGGAGTCTGTTTAGGAAGTTAGGCCAAAAACCTTGTATTTGTGGCGCTTCTCACAGCGGATTAAATATACAGTAGCAATATTATTTCTATCTAGATATAATTCATTTCCCCAAGAGGGAATTTGAAACATCTCTTGCAGTTAGGACTAGATTGTAACTCAGAATAATAGACAGACAATATAATTTGAAGCACTAAGCTCCCTTAAACTCTCAGCTCAATCTAGTTTTGAGAAATGAACAAATCACTGTTCATTTGCAGTTTCCGACAAAACGAGAGCGAACACGACTGTCTTGTCTGCTCCGATTCAATTCCAACTTTTCTCAGTCGCAATCAACCAGAGTACGGACAAAAGCTTCTCTTCCACTTAGAGAGCTAGGCATTTCCACTAATTTTCTCTTCGTGTACAAATAACTTTGTTATTTTTCCAGGTTTTTATCACTGGAGGAGGAGGAGGATCATTTATGAATGGAGAAGCGAGCAGAAGAACGAAACAACGAGCAAGACAGAGTTGAATAATTGAGTTATTATATCAGTTTTGTCGGAATAGCTTACTGGAGGGGAAAGCATTCTGGAGTTTTATGCATTCTGGTACATTACCTAAGCTGAAAGCACCAAGTTTTTCACAGGGTAGCCAACGAGAAAAGTCAAGAAAGAAAGTTCAAGAATAACCTTCCAAATTATGTGGATAGACAATGTCCATTTCAATGTGAAAAGAAGCAAATGGAGTACACAGTTGAACTATGGCGTAGCCTACTGAGTACTCAAGACATGTAGATGTAGATCTGTGTTGAAGAGTTGTAGTGGTGAAGTCTAAGACGTTCAATTTGAAGGTGCATACTCATATATCGTCAGAACAGAGAAAGGTAATATCGAAAAAATGCTATCGAGCTATCATGTAGGCCTACTCCAACATTGACAATGTATAACTCAAACATTTTCACATTTTGTTAATTCTTCATACACGTTTTCGAATATACCAACAAAAATTGTAGGTGAAAAATGGAGCTATATAGGCATCAGAATCAAATCTCAATGTGGTATAATTTTTCAGAATCAGAAATTCTATTTCTGGACTATTTTCAAATTAACCTAATTTTATCTTGAATTCAAAATATCCTTGAGCGTAAAACCTGATTAAAGCAAATACTGCATATGACAGCCCCCTCAGTGGACTACTTCCCTTCAAGATCCACTTTTACTATTAATAATGCATTTAAAAAGAATAACCGCTTTACAGTATAAGCAATGCAGCAGCTATGAATAGTGCGTTACGGCCAACTGTTGATTACTGTGAGAAATGTGTTACCATCTTCCAAAATTAATTACTGCAGAAACATCTAACAAGATAATCACTGCGTTAAATTAACTAACGTCCGTCATTTCAACGCTTAATTACGTGTAGGCCTATGCCTAAAAACAGTGCGTAGACCTTCACAGGCCTCAACACTACACAGTACACATTGCTTCCTCAATTTTAATCAGCGCGAGACTCCCTATCTTCTAACCTCCTAAACAAACAAGTCGATTCACTTGAGAAACAGTGTCTACCGTTCCAAGTTCACATGTGAGAAACAGGATGAGGAACTAACCAGTTCCTGAAATAAAATGCATGCAACATACACTGAAAGTGAAAAATGATGGTTGAATGAATTGAAAAATGTTATGAGATGTGTGAAGCATCGGAGTACTGTATACTGTAATCAAAATAATTTACAAATTCATTTCATTGTTTGAGTAAAACTCATGCCTTATAACCATAAACTTGAAACCATAAACAATAACCAAACTTATAACCATAAACAAAGTAGATATCCCCCTATCCCTTTATCAGTTTTTAACTAATTTCAAGGAACATAGTGGATGAAATTTATATGATAACAACATACCGATCTAATATGAAGTTGAACAATATTGCTTGTGAAGCTGACTTATAGATGTTTTCTATAGCACAAAGTAGGGCAGGGAAACGAGCAATTTTGAAATGCCATTTCCTCGTGAAAATTCATGAAACTAGTAGATTACTTATGAAATTGCTTCTATACATTACGTAATTTATTTTTCTACATTGAAAATGTCCAAAATCACCTCTTTACTCTTCAAGATGACATCGGAAAGATGTGCTCGAATTCGGCGTTCACAGCCTGTCGTGGGTGGTACAAGTAAACGGGAAGTTTCGAAATAATGTCTTTTCGACCACTTTTCGATCATGCCATTCATAGTCCCACAATCAAAATGTCCAAAATTGCTTCACTACTTTTCAATATTGCAGCCTGTTGTGCATGTTATGGAAACTCTGGAATAAAATTACAGTGTTGCAAATCTTGGGAAATGGCAGTGATTTCGTTTGAGATGTTTTTCTTTAGTTCATGTATTGTTGTAGAATTGTATTGTATTGTTGTTTCTGTGTTAACTAGGATAGATAGCCCAACAGGGATACATTCATGACGTCGAATACCTTAATGTCGTCAAAGTATTCTCTGTATGGCACTATTTTTTATAAAATTCTCTCACCCCTATTACACGTTTCAAACCAATCCAATGGACCTTGATTAATAGCTGACAATGTGTTGACATCAAGTGTGCAAAATTTCGAACATCTACCGACTCTACAGACCTGTAAACTGTAACATTCAAGATTTCTCCTTTCCCTGTTCCACTCTGTATTCTATTGTATTTGTATAATAATTATATTCATAATATGGATTTGAAACAATGAATCGAGAATCACAAGAAGAAGATACCAAAATCAAAATAATAAAAATGAAAATTTTAGAAATTTGATTTTTTGTTGAATATCCAATTTTACTAAATCGTCGAGTTTCTTAAAATATATTATCAACTATCTTGAGAGACAATCTTTTAAATACAATTGTTGAATCTAGACAAATTCAAAATAATAAAGATGAAAATCTTAGAAATTCGACCTTTTGTTGAAATTGGATATCTTATTCATTGTAATAAAAAAAATGTTCTCTGAGAATTTTATGGATTATTTTTCACCATAATTATTGTTTAATGCATGAATTCAATCAAATTATTATTATTAATAGATGAACTACATACTTATGAATTGTATTGACAAATGAATTGAATAAATGTATGATAATTCAAGATGGTTTTCGAGCCTCTGGGATATGAAGGGATCCAAGAAACATTCAGCGTCCCAAATGAATGGAATTTGGGGTGTTTGAATTGATTAATAAAAAATACTAGCTATTTAGAGCAGCAACAAACCTTTTCCTCGGTCTTGCCTTCTGCCAACGCTGCGGTACCAGTTTCTGTAGTACCATACTCTTCACCGAGGTCAATAATGATGTTCAATTTCTCCCCAGCCCAGCTCCTCAACGTTTACAACTCTTTTTTCAAAAAACTTTAGTTCAACCGAGACACCATTTAATTTTAATACATATTCTGATGCACAGCAAGCATTACTGGAAATTCATGGAAGATTCTAGATTTTAAATTCATGTAGGCTTATATTCTTAGCTACGAATTAACCAATTTGGATCAATTGGAACCACACTGCAATAATTGAAGGTGATTAATGAAATTATAAGAAACATACAGATTTCTTCTACAAACTCTTATCAAATACTATTCCCACTTATTCAACTCTTGGATAGTGCAATCAACAATATTGACATTTCGTTCATTGGTTGGTTTATTTTGAATTGTGAATGCTATTTATATTTAATCAAGACAACAGGATGCTACTTGGATCTACTATCATAATTTAGTATACAAACGTTAAAAGTGGACGTAGTTCTCTATATTATTCTACATTCACTAATTACTATGCATTTTTTATCTAAAAATTATCAAGTGAATAAGATATTCAGTTTAAAATGCTAATAGATAATGTTTACAAGTGTATTTCTAGCAAACATTTTCATAAATATGCCTAATAAGATTTCTGGTTGTAGAAATTTCTGATAGTACACTGTATTTCCCAAGAATAATATAAAAAAGAAAAAGAAATATACATAGACCAAGATAATAATATTAAAGGCTTATCAGGACAATACTAGCCTTAGGTATGACCACTATTCTTCATTACTTTGAAATCTTTTATTTCATACTGCAGAATAATATTTATGCAATATTCATTATTCTGGAATAATTATTATTTTTACTGTACATCTTTTTGCAATATTTATTATTATTGAATAATCAAGATTTCTCTTATAATTTGTATGTTTTCACATGAAAAAGAGAAACATCAATCAAATATAACTTTCAAGTAATGTTTCAGAATTCAGAATAATTAGTAGTTTCAGACAATAAACCTCGAATGAATAACCTTCTCGTCGTCTTGAATTACATTATAACACTATAACTATTTATCTACTGGTGGTGCACTGAGAAAAAGTAGCAATGTTCCTACTAGAATAATTACAATAATTAGAAATTTCCAGTACAATATGCAATCAAAATATTATCGATCGTTCATGTTTTATAATCGACTACGAAGAAGGTTTGAAAATATTTCAAAAGTATGTATTTTAAATTAAAACAATACCGTATTCTAAAACAGTCTTGCACTTTCAACTCCATAAACTTGATAGGGCGATAACAACATTTTACCTTATTATAAAATTCCTTTCGCGCTTGATTATATTCGATGATGAGGATCATTAATATAGATTGCAATCAAGAACAAGAACAGGAAGAAACTAGGCTTGATGTTCATTTTTAGCAGACTAAGCACACCGGGGAACGATTTTCATGTCAACAATTTTCAGCCCACAAGCTGATAGCTTTTAATAATCAACTGTTTAATGTCAATAATTTACAGTCTAAAAGGTTACAGATTGTATTTTGAATAATTTGCAATATACAAACAATATTAATAAACAAAGAGTAGGTTAACGTCGAGGAGATAGGCCAATGAGCGAGGGTTTACGAAACGATGGATCATGCACCGGGATCGCACTTCTACTGACGGCCTGCTCGCTCCAAGGGGGTGGACCCTCCCGCCCCGGATCGTTTGCCTCCCCTTCTGGTCCAGACCAACCCCCAGCTGCACAGGGATGTCGGGAAAACGGGAATATCATGAAAATTTTCTCCCTCTCGTGCGTGCGCGCTACATCTCACAAAACGTGTGTGACGTCAGAGGAAGAATTGAAAGAGCACGTGACTATTTAACGAGAAGTTTATTCATTCGAGGTCTCAATCCAAAAATCGGGAAATCAAATTCAACAAATTTGATGATGAAATGTGATATGTAAAGCATAAAAACTAGTAGGTCCGGATGCACGTACTCTATTTTATTTAACAATGATTAAATGACAACATGGTATTGATGTCCGATTCGTTCATTGGTTCTCATGGTATTGGAGCTTTCAGATTACTTCTCTTAACCGCGGTTGGATTTATAGTAGTCACGTTAATTCAAGTTATATAAAATGTTACTTGAAGCTATCTTTCTATTTTAGTGACTATGCACTATGGTGTACACATTAATGGGAAAATTATAAATTTATATATGACTTTCTAAACACACTTGCAATGTAATAGATTATCCTTGTAGAAATACTGTGTGTACAAAATAATAGTCTAATTTGCTTATGAGAGAAATGATCTGCTGAGAAATTTCAAAAGTTCATATTTCATTATATGATCCGAATAATATATGAGTAAAATTCAAATGGTCGCTATTTCTCCATAGATAGATAGATACATATATATTACGTCTGGTTGGCCTCAACGGCGTCAGACAAGTCAAAGTGCAAGTCAAAGTCAAATGCGAGACACCATTAATTTTTCATGAAATTTATATCTAGTATATAATTACTATTTGTCTTTGACTCTATACAGTAGTCAAAATAGTCCTTCAGACTATAAAAGCACTCCTCCTTTACAAATAATTTCAAACTTCAATTAAACTCTTTTATCGTTAATATTTCCCGCAACCGTATTGGTAGTACTTGGTAAATCTTTCTACCAATATAACTGGGTTTTTCATCATACAAAGTCAATCTATGATATTCCGAGAAGGTGGTACTCTTATGCCGTGTATTATATTCATGCGTCTTGTTAATAGTCTGTAGTGAGCACCTTCTAATATATACTGTACACTCATTTCCAAAATATACAGACAGGGAACACTGAGAATCTCCATTTCAATAAAATAGTCCCTACAATGTGTTTGTGGATGCAACCTCAACATAGTGCGCAATGCTTTCTTTTGACAAATGAAAATTTGCTGAAGGTTACTCTCTCTAGCTCCCCATAGGGCCACTGAATATGTAATATGTGACTCCACCAAGCAATGATAGACCGACTTCAATAGAGGCTTATTATTTAATTTACTCAAATTCCTCAAGACAAAAATTCCACTCGCTATTTTACTTTCAATCTTATCCAATTGTTCCCCCCAACCCAGCCCTTCCTCCAGTTTCACTCCTAAGAAGTCCGTTGAGCTCTTGATCACCAATTCCGCCTCTCCAATGAATAATTCAAGTGTTTCATTGTGTCTTAACCTCCTACTCTGATGGGTTTGTAGACACATATAATTTGTTTTCGAGGCATTCAACATCAATTTATTATTTGCAAAATATTGGCACAGACTATTCATCTTAACATAGGATTCAATTTCCAATTTTCTCAAGTCTTGGCTCTTTGTCACCAGAGTCGTATCATCTGCAAAAACATACAGATTCTCAATGGGAACCGACCCTGCAACATCATTCACATAGATCAAGAACAACAAGGGCCCCTTGTTCCGTTCACTTCTCTCTCATCATCATCATCATCATCATCATCATCATCATCTCCCTCCACGCTGAGAGCTCGAGGCAATCACACTCAGAAAAAATGATAACTTTAAAAATTATAACATTTAATAAGTAAGCAGACATGAGTGGAAAGAGGGAAAGAGCTAAGATACTTCATTAGAGAAACAGATCTTATTTCATCTCAACCTAAAAGGGAAATAATAAGAAGTGAATAAAAATTTTATTCAAAACGAGAAAGTGAAAGCCACCACAATCGTCACTGATCTAAAATTGAACTCTTTTCAATTAATTGTAACATTTCCGCCAGTTTAATACAACGGGAGCTTGGAGGAGATACTCGTAAATCTTTTACTACTAGGCTTACAAGTTACACTGGGGTAAAAGAAAGTGGGAAACGCAAAGGGGCCAAAATCGTAAAAATGTAATATCCCTGGGAGAGAACTGTACGTGAGAGAAACTACAGATATGATATGAGGCATAACAGCCAAAAAACTATAGATATAATAAAAGGTATGACAGCCGAGAACATCTACTCATCCAACACTGTAAAGATTATTGCCAGTCTAAAAAGTGGTTTAGCATTGTGCCCGAAGTCAAGTGTGTCATAATAAAATTCTTCCATAAATTCTTCGTGAGAAAGTTCTGCAGGTTGAAAGATTTCGAACAATTCTAATTCACTTTACTTTGAAATTATGTTGAAAGCTACACTGAGAACAAAAAGAATTTTCTAAAATTTTTCTTATTTTAATATCTTTTTTAAGTAATTTTTTATTGTGATTAAGTACACTTTTCATGAAAAATAGAAAGCTCTTCCAAAAATATACTAAGTTGTGGCAACTATGAACTTTTAGTCAAGAAATTTACAACTGAATATGTTATGGGAACCTTGAACCTTGGGCTTATTCGTGTACATAATTACATCCTGAGTTAAAATTCAGTATAAGAAGAAGAGTTAAATAGGCCTATTAGTCATTCTTCAAATTCGAACAACATGAAAAAAGTAGATTCTGCACTCAATATAATTAATATCAAAGATTATTATCCATCGGAAAATTATTATTATTTAATAATAAAATAAAATTATTCATCGAACCATACTCTTCATCCTGTTTGCTACTACCTGTATGTTTTATAATCTGTTATCCATTAAAAAGAACCTTGTAGCCTTCTATACTCTCTGATTATTTAATAGTCAATCGAAGAAGCAACTCACGCATATTTCATTGACGAGCATCATAACAGAGATTGCATTGAACGACTCACCTGCAACAAAATGTATGTCATTAATTTTTACCATGAAAAAGCAACAAATTGTTCAGTGATCAAAAATATTTAAAGAATTCAAGTGTTACATAACAATGTTACGCAGCTGAAACAATTAATATCAAAAGGATAATGGATCGTCTCTAACAATTTACCAATATTGTTAATACGATTTTATGACGTTAACATTATAGTTCCAAAACAGGGCCAATGTTAATGACTAAAAATTCATGGTCAGGAATAAATAAAAATGAATATAAAATGAAGATGACACATTCCTATACTTCATCATGGAAGCTTCAATTTTATGAATTCGATGTCTAATTCATTTAAT
>NC_052509.1:25271830-25324455 GCF_014356525.2 Nilaparvata lugens
AAAGCTTAAGCTGTTCTTCAAAAGAAGTCTTACCTGTGGAACCAAGCCAGTGGAAGAGTAAAACTAGAGCCAAAAATTTGAAACAATGGGAGATAGAAAGAGCGAAAGAAGAAGTAATATAAAAACTTAGGAGTTGAACAGATGGGATGCTCTTGACAATCGCACTGAGCAATGCTCTTTATTGAGAACTTTCCTGTGCTCTCATTTGTGAATTCCGAGACTGAAAATCATCAGTCCTACTTTCAAAACAGAATCTACTCTGCTATTATTCAACCTATCACAGATACTTTTCATGATCAATTGTCATGAATTCTTTTACTAATGACATATAGGTTAAAATGTGAATTTTTGTTCATAAAAGAGTGTTATCGGTTTTGAAAGATTACATTGATCTTATGGGACCAGAACAAAAGTTGACCAGAACTAAAATGCGAAAAAAATATTTTGCCGTCCTCATCTAATAGGGAGTAGGTTTAGAAGAACAAGAAACATAATTCCAAATCGATGTACAGTAAAAATAAATGCATGACACTCTTATTAATTTCTGTTCCATCAATAATAATTATTGATATTGATGAAAAACCATAATATACATTGACTCACTTGGAATCGAAGTACAAATTTGAGTTCACTCTAAAATACACACTTCAAATTATAAATTCACAACCACAAATTCACTCAGATCTTTATCGCTATAAATGCATTGTTAGTAATACATGTATTATGTATATCAAAGTTTGGGCACATTAGCAGATTCCTCAAAATCCTTCTTTATCGAATTTCATCAGTATTGTCTGACAGCACTAAGTTGATTTTCTGCTGTACATTATATTACCATAAGTGAAAGCAGCCTTCATGATCTGAAAATTGAAAGTAAAGTGAGTATATCAGTTGTGCAAGAAGCAAGAAGGGAAAATCATGAATAAGGTATTTCTTCAGCACAATAGAAATTCATGAGATTTTTTTTTTTTAATAATGCCCGAAATGATTATTATCTACAGCCAATTTCTTCAAGTCAATCACAGAAATCGTTGTCATGCAGTACATAATAAAATGGTGGAATAACAAAATAAATGTTTCCAGAACTAAGTTCAAAAGCGTGACACCTCTGTCACCATCACTTCCCTCTCGCTCTATTTTGCTGGAGAATTGGTAACGAGATTCCTTTCTTGTACAGATTCATCTAACATCATAACAAGAAAGGGCCACTTCATTTTGATCAAACCTGTACCAAATTAGAGCGACTGCAGTGATAGTGGAAGAGAGTGAGAGAGGATGAGTGAGTCAGAGCGAGAGAGGATTGATTTCTTATGACTGTCTCGCTGGATTAGTTGTAGATTAGCCTATACAATACTGAAATTTGAAGAAGTACAGATAATCAGACTGACATCTTTGTATGATGTTAGGTTCAGGACATAAAGGCTGTATGGTTTTATTTCGATGTCAGTATTAGCTTTTATCATCATTATGAGTAACGTCCGCTTGAACCAGATCGGTTTGCCTATCCACTGAAGCTTGGCTAGTCCTCGTCGGAATAGATCATTCTGTGAAAAAATAAATAAAAACATTGAGAACATTCAATTGATAACGTTCAATTGAAATATTATATGAGAAAAATCCTCTGCAGATAACACATTAAAAATATATCATAATATTAGTTTTAAAGTTTATGATGAATATTGTATTATTTACCTGATTTGTAACACGCTGTCCTATGTAATAAACCAGAAGTAATAGAGTCGTGTAGGTTGAGCATAATAGTAGGTAGCTCATGACTATGATGTTACTTTCTGCCTGTCGACAAAGGAATTATTATTTGTATTTTTGTTCCATTCAAATAACTAAGTGTCTAAATAGTTGTTAGTTTTCTATTATCAGGGAACTATTAATCAGGAAACTTTGTAAAGAAGCTTTGAGTTTAAAAGGTGTTCCACTTCAGGTTATTGAGCTAAATAACTAACTAATATATAATATACCAGGTGTAAAACACTATTCATTTTTACTTTCCTTGCCCTATTACCGTGGGTAAGGAAAGTACTGCTTTCCAAAAAAGATTAAGGTACCCTAATTTCAAGTTTTCTATACGTTTCCATGTCCCCTAGTCCAAAAACATGATTTTTGGTGTTGGTCTGTGTGTGTGTGAGTGAGTGTGTGTATGTGTGTGTGTGTGTGTGTGTGTGTGTGTGTGTGTGTGGTGTGTGTGGTGTGTGTGTGTGTGTGGTGTGTGTGTGGTGTGTGTGTGTGTGTGTGTGTGTGTGTGTGGTGTGTGTGTGTGTGTGTGTGTGTGTGTGTGTGTGTGTGTGTGTGTGTGTGTGTGTGTGTGTGTGTGTGTGTGTGTGTGTGTGTGTGTGTGTGTGAAATTTTAAACTTAAGGTCCTTTTACCATGAGGATTCGACAATAAGAAATTCAATGAAATTGAATTCAAAATGGGGGATAATTACTAAAAAACCATGTTTTTCACGGTTTTCTCGAAAACGGCTCTAACGATTCTCTTCAAATTAATACCATGTTAAACATTTAAATATTTATGCTATTTATGAGTCCTATCAACTGACATGAGTCTCATTTCTGAAAAAATTGCAGGAGCTTCGTGATATCCTTGAGAAAAATGGCGGATAATCACTAAAAAATCTGGTGTGGTACACTCACAAAACTTTCCTTACTCATTGAAATGTTAGCCTCATTCTCAAACGAGAAGAATAAAGGGGAATAACATAATGACGATTGGCGGTAATTAGGAACTACGATCAGACTACTCTATATGTGTATATATAATTGTTTTCAGATTTCTTTTTCCTTTGTGTAAATTGTGAAATTCGATGATTTTTTCCGAAGTCGTCAAAACAGCTGTTCTACAGATGAAATATCTCGACTATTGTGTTCTTTTTATAAACTGCTCTACCTACCTACCTCATGCACGAGAAGGAGGTTACATTGTCCATTTCTCTAGGATGGGGTGAACCCCCCATAAGTTTCTCAGGAGGGAGACTCATGCCAGTTGATAGAGCGATAAATAACTATACAGGGTATGAATTTGAAAAAATCGGTCGAGTCGTTTTTAAGAAAATCGTGAAAAACATGGTTTTTAGTAATTATCCGCCATTTTTCTCAAGAATATTACGGAGCTCCTGCAATTTTCCCAGAAATGAGACTCATGTCAGTCGATAGTTTCCATGAATAGCTATCCATGGTATAAATTTGAAGAGAATCGTTTAAGCCGTTTTCGAGAAAACCGTGAAAAATATGGTTTTTCAGTGATTATCCGCCCTTTTTCTTAAGAATATTACGGAACTTCTGCAATTTTCTCAGAAATGAGACTGATGTCAGTTGATAGGGCTTATAAATAGCTATCCATGGTATGAATTTGAAGAAAATCGTTAAAGCCGTTTTCGAGAAAACCGTGAAAAACATGGTTTTTTTAGTAATTATCCGCCATTTTTTCCGCCATCTTGAATTGAATTTTATTGAATTCCTTATTGTCGGATCCTCATGGTAAACCTTGAGTTTGATATTTCAAGTCAATCGGTTAATTAGGAATGGAGTTATCGTGTTCACAGACATACACACATACACATACACACACACACACACACACACACACACACACACACACAACACACACACACACACACCACACACACACACACACACATACACACACAGACCAACACCCAAAAATCATGTTTTTGGACTCAGGGGACCTTGAAACGTATAGAAAACTTGAAATTAGGGTACCTTAGTTTTTTTTTGGAAAGCAATACTTTCCTTACCTATGGTAATAGGGCAAGGAAAGTAAAAACAATGTTTTTCACGGTTTTCTCGAAAACAGCTATAACGGTTTTCTTCAAATTTATACCATAGATAGCTATTTATAAGCCCTATCAACTGACATGAGTCTCATTCCATGGGAAAATTGCAGGAGCTCCGTAATATTCTTGAGAAAAATGGCGGATAATTACTAAAAAAACATGTTTTTCACGATTTTCTCAAAAATGACTTGACCGATTTTTTTCAAATTCATACCCTCTATAGTTATTTATCAGCTCTATCAACTGGCATGAACCTCCTTTTTTGGGAAACTAATGGGGGGTTCACCCCATCCTTCAGAAATGGACTTTGTAACCATTTGTTTTGACGAATTTTGAAAAAAAATCATCGTATTTCACAATTTACACAAAGGAAAAAGTACTCTGAAAACAATTATATATACACATATACAGAAGTCTGATCGTAGTTTCAAATATGTTGCAGCCAATCGTCATTATGTTATTCCCCTGAATTATTCTCGTTTAAGAATGGGTCTCACAGTTCAATGAGCAAGGAAAGCTGTGTGAGTGTACTACCACACCAGATTTTTTCAATATCACCTTTTGAAATGATTCATATCTATGGTTTTTTGCAAATTGATCTCTTTGTTGCCAAGTTGTATGTGGGTATTTTCACATGTTTGCTAGAACTATTTGAATCACAGGTACTAGTGGATTTTCAGATCTTATCCAACTGGAATATTAACTGGTTTCATCAATGAAATCCAATGATTGCAGATTGCAAAAATTCCAATGAATATTTTATATAAAAAAGTGAGTGATGCTAAGCAGAGAGATCCAAATATTTGTCATTAGTTCGCAATGATAATATATTAACATGTAAGTAAATTTGTTAATTGAATTAAAAAAGAGACGAAGTAGTGTGTGATTACATAACCTCAACTTTTGGACAACATTAACATTTTATCAAAATGTTTAGAGAGAAATAGTACAGGCTTAGCCTAGTTTTTCCTCCAATGTCATAATTGTATTATGATTATAATGCTTTATTCAATAAATGAAAGAATTATGTTACCTGTAACATGGAGTAAAAGAGAGAGCATGTATCCATACTTATTAGGACACTTAATGCAAGTATTCCGTATTCGAAGCATTTCACACAACTTTTCACGGATCTGAATTAAAAAAAAGAAGCAAAAAAAAAAAAACAATTTGTTCAATATTCATAGTAGTTATAGGCATCAAAGCTGATATAGTACAATATTTTACTAATAAGCTTTCCTCACCAATAACATTTATGCAATGCTGACAGTATAAAAGTAAATCTTACAAGGATGTATTCTAATTTTTTCCTGAAATTTGACTAAAACGTTTTTGTTTACAGCTACTATCATGATGAATGGATTTTGTGGCAAGAGTCATTCAATGCTGTTCAAATTACAAGTATATTGATTGAGACATTAAAGATGGTTAACTAACATTTAAGTAAGATAAGTAAGTGATAAGTACAACTGACTGATAAGTAAGTTTTGTAATATTAGCCAAGTTAGAGACAAAGAGGTTATAAAGCTATTTGCCTATATACAATCTTATCTGGGATATGGGATTAGAATTTGGGGTGGATCTTATTCTAATCATATAGATAACATTTTTGTCATTCAAAAACCCCTAATCAAAGCCATACTAGGAAAGCCTAGACGCTATCCGAGTGGAAATCTTCATTTTGAATTCAAGGTTCTAACTGTAACGGAGTTGTATATTAAAATTCTCATAACTTATCTCTTTTCTGTATAGGGCTACTTGGCAGTCTTGACTTGAAAATGACATCAATGTTGAAACATGTTGTGATAAAGTAATTCAAAAAGGGTACAGAGATTTTTATTTTTTCCATTCCCATAGCTTATATGAACAAACATAAATATCTATTCAATTTGCGTGAATCTATATATATAATCTTCGTCCCTCATCCATCACTTTTCAGGTTGCTGACACTAATTTATCTATCTGCTGGAGACAGTTCTCATACATTGTATCAAAACTCATAAATAAAATTTCTCGTCAATTGATCAGCAATAAGTTGAGTAAAAAGCTGGTAAGAGTTATAAATGAGTGGTTAGCTTCGAATGACATAATAATTTTAATAGTGGCTGCAAAAGCCAAGTAAATTTTCTCTTATCCTCTCCAATATTTATCTTGAAAAACAAAACTTAATTTTATTAGGTCTCCCTCTGCTTTCTCATCTATCCTCTGTTACTCCCCTTTTCCTCCTTGGTTTTTAGTTTATTTTTAAGTTTAGTAAGTTTCTTTTCAAATTTAGTAATTTTTCATTCATTTTCTCATTGTTTCCTTTCACTGAATTAATTTATTTTATCTTTTTCCCTGAAATTGTAGAATATCTAGATTTTCAAAAACTCTGCCTCTGCGGTCAGGTTTTTCAACTTTGCGGGGACCATCCTTATTTTTATAGTATTATTCAGTTTAATACTGTGTATTATTATTCTAATGTAATTCTCATTTCTAAGTTTTTCCCTATTGTTATTATCACTAAGGATGAATAAACAATTTTGATTTGATTTGAATTATTATTCTACGTTTTAATTTATTATTGTATTCATGTTGGAACTCTCCCCTTACTCACACTCCCCTTAGTCACCAAGTGAGTGAGATTCTACTTCTTCGATACTTTTATCACCATGTGTAGAAAACGATTGCAATTCACTTTTCCTCCACCTACTGTCTTATATACTTACTTTACTCTCTGGAACATAATGGTAAATTCATCCTCGAGATCAATAAACTAAAAAATTCCCTAGAGAGTAAAAGTAAGCCCATTTGAATAAAATGGGAAGCAACTTATTTTTTCTCTCCCTATCATTTTCATGATGTACTTATTGTATAAATCAATAGAGAATGAAGAAATTCTATTCGGGAAGCTCACATTGGGAATAGGGTGAAAGGTCAGAGTTCAGATGAGAAACCATGAAGAGTTGTCATTGAGCCAACTGGATTCGAGACCTCAGCCAGAAATATGATCAACTTATGAAAGAAACGTTTGTATGCTGCATTTATTACATACTTAATATCAGTAGAATATACAAATAAGAAAAATATACATATTATTTGCAAGTATTTGATGTTATTCGAATATTTTTCATCAGCTAATCAAATCTGGAACGCGAACCATCATTCGAGCCATCGAAGTCTGCCATCATTTTCATAAGACGCTCATCATTGTTACTACTTTTGCTGACAAATAGCGCTGTTGTCAGTGAGCTTTGCCAGTCCTTACAACCTTTTTGCTTTAGCCGGGACTGACAGTTTAACGTCTCTATGAGAGTTACCTGGCTGGAAATATTCGGTCATGTCTGGTTGGGAAATCAGGAACTCTAGGGACCCTGAAGTTATAAACATTAATTGGGCCTTAAAAAAATCAATAGGGCCCAAATGGGGCCGGAAACATTAATAGATAGGGCCAGTTCGAAACCACATTATGGGCAAGTGCACATTATTCTGAGAATCAATTAGGTGGATAAAATATTCTTAAAAAAATAAAGTCTTCTCAGTATTCATTACTACCATGATTGAGTATTTTCTATAAATCTTCTTCTACTATCTCACCTGTTAAGATGCTGGTGAGATCTAACCAGGAGTCTCATATCTTCTCGAAGCTTTTCTGTTCGTGCATTATCAGTGTTGAAGAACCCATTATTTCTCGCTTGTTCAATATTTTTGTCATAAAAGTCAAGTGATGAAGAACTTGGATAGTTCTCAGCTATATGATCTATGATAATGTACATCGCCTCAAAGTTTGTCAATATTTTTTGGGAACATTGGAACAGGGCGCAGTTTATGAAATAACCTTCCATATGAAGTATAGCTGTTAGAAAAACTTGCAACACGAATATGTAAACGAGAAAATCTGTCTGGTCGACGTCGGGCGGAATATATGCGACGAAAGGAGTTGGCTTGCCTCTCATCGATCTACCTCCAAAAAATAACTTTGCTAAATCAAAAATGGCGTATCTGGTTGTTATTCCAGCCATACATGATATGGTCAATATGTTGAATAAACGGCCCGTCTGTTCTAAATGACTCCTGTTGTTCTCGTAATGCTGTTTTATGTCTCTCCATTTTTGTTCGTTGTAATCCAGACGATAGCAGTCGATGAGGTACTCTTCCTCAATTGTCTCAGTCAATCTTATGCCTGCTTGTGGTTGCTGGAATCGCTTGTACATACTTGTGTAGAAGTATGCCAACGTTACAAAGTCTTTTGCTGCTAGAACACATTTTTCCACGTTGTCTGTTTCATTCAAGAATACCAGGAGAATGTTTGACAGCACCAGAAACTCAGAGATGGTAAACAAGATGAAATTGAGAGAACTGTTGGCTCCATCGTAGCGGAGCAAATTGATGAACTTGCGCATGAAATCGGTGCTCTGCAATAATATCTATGAGGTGGAAAAGAGATTTCTTTCGATTATAACATGCTTGATAATATCAAATACCACATATTAGATACTACAAAGAAATTATATAGAACTAGAATCATTATTCACTATGAACAACAATAACACGTTACACTGTTATATAGGATAAGCTCGAGATTATTAAAGAAGACTCTTGGCTTATTCCAGTGTGTGAATTTGAACATATTGAAGAAGTTGGAAATGTCTTTTTCTCAGCTTCGGCTCTAGATGTCTGCACGTTTTTCTCATGAGAACAGAAATGTAAGTGAAAAATAATTGATAGAAAACGATGAAAAATTACACACATTTGCACCAATACTGTTAATAAAAATAAACTGTATTATTTGGGTGAGATCCAGTTAAATATTATTATTCAGAGAAAAGGAATATTTTCTGTATATAAATTTAGATTGGTGTTTTCCAGTCTGATTATACTCTAGTTTTGTTCATGAACCCTCTTCAATTAGTAGGGTGCTAGCTGGCTAGCTGGGTTATTTTTCAGCAATCATTCCTTGAAGAAAACTTACATTCTTATTTTGTGCTCAGAAAAAAAGTTCATCCCTTGAAGTGTCTTGGAGTGTCCATAAAATACAGTATACTTAATAACTTACTCCAGCCTCCTGTTTCTCTCCTGGGTAAGCCTATTATTGAACACAAATCTTCCCAACTCTTGAGCTCTACTCTTGATCGCTTATCATTCCAGAGAAACTTACTAGGAGGATAGTTTATAGACCGTATACATTATTGAACAGAGTTCCCATCTGTTCCCCTCATGAAACTAAAAATATTAGAAAAAATCGATCAATTTACTTACCATTTTTTTATCTAATACTTCAGATATTATAGTTCTGAAACAATGTAAATGGAAAGTTTCAATGATAATAAACTCTTTTATCAATTTTCCCAGCTGATGCTTAGAACTTCTCAAACTCTCATCAATTTTATTGAATAAAATATCAGGGACCGATCTTCGCTCTGGAGTACAAAAGCATGAAAAATTCATTACGAAAGAATAAATTATAATAACATTCATACAGAAGTGTTCTATCTAATCACAGTAAATTGAGATTAATTCCCAGAGGAATGCAAAAATTTCCCTCACAAAGGCCCAGTTGCACAAAAACCGGTTAAATTTTAATCCTGATTAATTTCACGTGAACTAAATCTGAGAAGACCATTTCAAAAAGATGGATCCACTGTAATTAATCAGGATTGAAAATAACCCAGGTTTTTTGCAACTGGCACTAAGTACCTGATTGAATGATTACAAGAGTTCAGAAGCTGAGTCATAATTTTGACACAGTCCCACACACATGAAGTCGATCACTCACTCCCATCACCAACAGACGACGAAATAATTACTATCAGCTGTTTTTCCAAGGATGAATAATAATTATCCTTTTAATGTCCTTCAGCGAGTTTTCCCAGCGATGAGACATAGTGCAATCGAATCTTTATATTATAAACCTTTTATGTTCTGAATTTCTTGAGAATCGTTAGAGCCGTTTTCGAGATCCAGTGAAATACAAACATCTAAACATATAAACAGAAGCTGCTCGTTTAATAGTATAGGATGTACAACCAATCTGCTGCAACGTATGGAAATGATTTTCTTGACATAAATCAATGAAACTAATGGAATGGACCAATAATTTTTCTACATGAAGTAATAAGTGATTAGATTATGTTGATTCGAGTGAATCTGTAGAAATGTGTATTAATAATGAGAACTACAGAAGCAATACAAAGATACGGCACGAAAAGGCGCATGTATAACGATGCTCTGACAGTGGACAGTGAAGTCTAAAAAATCATGAGAAAGTCTAAATTATATACTGAGAGGGAATTAAGGACTCAATATCATCAATCGATCAATAATAATTAATTTCTAAGAATTACAGCTACTTGAAACAAGCTGGTTTTAGTGCAATATGAACATATTTCTATTTTATAAAAAACATGATGGAACTCAATTCAAAATATCTAGCCTATTGTAAGTTCAAATTTGACAGGTAGATCCACGTTCCGGCGTCTTCCAGCGTGATTCTTCGTTCCCTAACCTTTCTCAAAAACGAAAATGAACAGAAAAGGTTCAAATCTTAGTTTAGCAAAGCTCTTATCTACATAATTATGTGCTTCATTCTGGGGTTTCAAATCTATGGTATAGCTTCCCCTGGAGCTAGCTTCGCTCACTCGTCTGGACCCATGACTGAATAATCGAGAAATGAGACCAGCAGGTTGACCTGCATTTTTCATTTGAGATTTAGATCTATCTAAATGGAATTTGTGTACATTCCACTTGCTTGATTTGAGGTTCAGTATATTTCAAGTTATGCCATAAAATCAATACTCTTCCCTATTTGATATCGTAGAAATACATACCCTCATAGACACTATCACCTTCATACTCTTATTAATACTTACAGACCCTTTTCACATTGAGATACAAGTCTGAGTTGCCACTGGAACACCAATAGTGTGTGAGGCAAGTTGCAGTACCAATGGTGGTGTCTCAGAGGTGACCAACCTGGCAACCAGAAAGAGACACCAACTGACCGCCAGAATTTGGTAGCCTTTACTGACTGGGTAGCTGGTGTCCCTAATATGATGGATGCTAAATGCCCACACGACTTGCTCGAGTAAAAAATTTCGTATAATATCAAAATATTGACGTTTGAAGGTATAAACTTAACCTCCCCATTAAAACAATGTTTCAGATTATTTAGACAGATTATTGAAATCAACCCAATCTGAGATCCTCACCCTGTCATGGTCAACGTTGGCATTCACGCACAAAAGAAAACGTACCTTTGAGAAGATTTGTATCGTCAATCTCTTCCAATTAACGTTTTTTCTCAGCAAGATTGTTGACTCACTTATTCACACCCCTTCAGTGTCACTCCACTATTAGACCAGTTCTACCCCGGTGCTCTCGTAGATGTTTGACAAACTGTCAAAATGCATAGCTTCATTCCTTTCAAAGGAATGATTACTGATTCTAGTCTTAGATTCATATTATCACCCAAACACTATATTTATCTTCACAAAAATATTTCAGTCATAATGAGACCGTCATTACAGGAGCTGCCAGCTATAATTTCAGTAAATTATCACTTTCAAAGTCTAATCACTCTCTTATTCCAGAGATTACACTTTTCTAGGCAAAATAACAGGCAACTTGGAATACTTCACAAATTGGTTTTTGCTAATAGTGGTGCTCAAATTAATTCTATATTTGTCCTTGGGTAGGGCTACGATAAGATATCATTGAACCTTCATTTTCTGGTTGAATCTAAACCAGTTAGAAGCAAGTTAGAAGCTCTTGAGATATCTAGAGAAGGTTGAGTGATGGTTTGATACTCTCAAGTTTAAGTAGACTATCGATAAATATAGTAGCAATGAGTGTATTCTAGATACATTATTGGATATTAGTATAAGTAGTAATAATCAGTAGTAATACAATACAAAGTAGTACTAATAATTTGAGCTGCAGAATGAGCGCCTTGCTTCGTTTCTCACATTGGGGGTCAACCTGTGTGTTGTCAGAGTGTTCTCAAGCTGACTTAATCTGTCCGATTAGATTACTCCACCTAAAATAGTTATCCTATGAAAAACTACTTCCATATAGATATGGGCAGTGGATATGTGTAAATTCAAATTTATTCCTATAATTTTAGTTCTTTCTGATATGTTATTATAATACTCATCTTCAGGGGTATTTTTATTATTAGCCAAATGCATACGTAATATTGATAATATTGAATTTGAAAGACTATGGCCTGGTTGCAAAAGTACCTGTTGAATTTCAAACGTGATTGAATGCCACCTTAACCAATCACAGAAGCCTTCTTCAAAAATAGCCTTCTCAGATTGGTTGTCGTCAGAATACAATCACGATTGAAATTTAACAGCCTTTTGTGCAACCGAACCTCATTTTCACAGATTGAAAGACCATTTTTCAGCTTTCAATTTAAAATCAAAATTATTTTTTTGTGATTTGTTCCAATGATTTTCAGCTGTCCCTCTTTTCTATAAAATAGCAAATTAACTTTATGGATTTATTATTTCCTCTATAAATAATTAAATTATTGTGAACAATTTCCTCAGCTTTAATGTTCTTTTCGGGATTCAGGGAACCTTTAATACTTGATGGCTGATAAAGTTACAATGAGAGACAAGATATTGTCATAACCTCTCCAATCACTTCACAGTATCCAGTCACTTCAGCGACAGTGACTTATGAAAAGTATAGTGACTATATTATTATTATTTCATCAGTACTCCTAACTTGAAAAGTGCCGCAGCCGCTACCTAGCAGAGAAAAGAGTAACTTTCACAGAAGATACCATCCTTCTTTTAGAATGGAAGGAAATTTGCTGTTTCAATTATCAATATTAATATTGAATCACGATTCATTCTACATTGTATGAGATATGATACAATTAATAACATTATTTGTAGCTTTATTATCTTCAATCATTTAATAATTCAATAAAAACAGTATTGAAAAAATCTTGATTAATACTTTCTACTTTCACCGCTAGATAGCACAAGCATGTGTATGATTTTAAAGCATACTGAATCTCGTGATGACTACACACACTGTAACTATAAATAAATAAATAACCCTTTATTGCTTCTAAAACTTATATACATAGTATAATTGCAATTACAATAAAAATTATATTATTCGCAATTCGCAGCATCTGCTGGGGTATCCTATTTAGGATAAAATGAGTATCTTATCATCAATCATTTATTTCTTTCCAAAACATACATGAAAATGTACATGAAAAAGTCAAAAACTAAAAACTAACTTAAAACTAAAGAGAAATTAGTGACTGTATGAAATTCATTTTTTTACAGTAAACTCGTTTATACTATAGCATGCTAAATCTATCAAATATGCTCTCAGCAATTCCTTGAATTTTGATCTATCAGGTTCATGTCTTATGCAACCTGGGAGACAACCAATAAATTTTATTCCCATGTACGTTGGACTTTGTTTATATTTTTCCTTATTGTGTTTCTTTATTGTAAAATTATTTTTATTTCTTGTGTTGTAATTATGTATATCTACTTGCCGTGGGAATCTAGATTCGTTAGTTTTTATATATAATATTGTCCTATAAATGTACAGGCTGTACACCGTCATGAACTTTAACTTTCTGAAGAATGGCTTGCATGATTGCTCTCTATCAAGATTTAGAATTATTATTATTGCTTCTTTTTGTAATAGGAGTATTTTATTCAAGTTTGAGATGCTTGTTCCTCCATATATTTCAACTCCATATGAAATGTGGGAGTGGATCACTGCAAAGTACACTGCTTTTAACGTTTCTAAGTTTGAAATTTTTGCTAGTTGTCTCAGCGCGAAAATTCCTGAGCTTAATCTTTTACATATTTTTTGAATGTGAACGGACCAACTAAGTGTGTTTTCAAGATATAGACCTAAAAATTCGATTTCTTCCTTATTATTTACAGAATTAAGTTGTTTTACCTCTGAATTTCTACAAGTAAAATGGAGGAACTTTGTTTTGTTATCATTAAGTAGCAGATGTCTATGATTTAGGTACTTTTTAGTTAATGATATAGAATTGTTACATTTAATTTCTGTTGTGTTCCAGTCCTTTTCAGCAATGCACATACTTATATCGTCAGCGTATAAGCATAATTTACTATTTTCAACTAAATCGCACATATATTTAGGCAACCCCCTAAGTAGCACAGATACAAAAATGAACCTAACACCGATCCTTGTGGTACAGAATAGTTATTACATTTTAAGTTTGATCCAATATTGTACTGATTTTTATTGCTTGTTTACTTTATATTTACATACTGTTGCCGTCCTTCTAGATATGACTTGATCCAGCTAAGCTCTTTACCACTAGTTCCGTAATTTTGAAGTTTATTTAATAACAATTTATGATTCACACTGTCAAATGCTTTGGTTAAATCCAGGAATGCTCCTACAGTATTTAATCCCTAATCTAAGTTTTCTAAAATGTTTTCTATGAAATCTATCAAAGCAGTAATGGTTGACCTGTTTTTTCTATAGCCATGTTGTTCTTTGTCAAGTATACCATTAGTTTCAAAATAATCAATTAACTGAACTAGTACAAACTTTTCAAATATTATAGATAGGGCTGGTTGGATGGCCAAAGGTCTGTAGTTGAGAGGATCAGATGGATCTCCTTTCTTATATGCTGGTATTACTTTTGATATTTTTAATTCGTTTGGGTACACTCCAGTTATAATTGAGGCGTTGATTACGTGCAAAAGAGGTTTGATGAGTGATGACTTGGCATCCTTGATTATTTTTATTGGTATGTCATCATAGCCGGCTGACCACTTTGGTTTTATCGAATCTATTATTTTACTTAAGTCCTTCTCTTCAATTGTATTACATCTAAATGATATTTTTGTAACTTTTTCATTTTTCTCATCTGTTACTTCACTTTTGGTTAGATAAGGGATGACATGAGTGTCAACCATCCCTACAAAATCATTGTTCAGCATGTTTGAAATTTTATATGGATCATCTATGTCTATACCATTCTCTTTAAGTACATTTTTAAATAACTTTCTTGTCCTTTCTGTTTGCTGTTTCATTGTTAACTATTTGCCATATTGTTCTGTTTACATTTGTTGATTTTTTTATTTTTGAGTCAATATAATTCTTTTTTTTTTGTAGAGGATAATTCTTTTTGAATGCTTTTTATGTGCTCTTATAGTTTTCTTTAAGTTTATATTACTTTGGTCTTTCTTGTATCGCTGATGCATTTCAATTAGCCTTTTATGTTTGTTGACAATCTCATCATCAATCCACTTATTACTAAATTGTTTCGCTCTTACTATTCAACCAAACGGAAAGTGAAGATCAAAATAATATTTGAGCAAATTGTAAAAGTATGAAAATTTGTTTTCTACAGGACTCTGATAAAGTTCAGTCCAATCCAATTTATCTAGATCATTTATAAAGCGCTGAATTTGGGACTTCTCAAACTTCCTATTCAATTTATCAAGAAACACTTCTATATTCTCTGAAGGAGTTCTATACAATCCAGCAACAATTTATTTTTTCTTACCTATTTTTATTTCTATCATACATGTTTCAAAGATTTTATCATCATTAATAACAGTTATTGCCTTTACCATAATGTTTTTGCATTCAACTAGCTCTTCAGATACTAATATTAAAACGCCTCCCCCCTTAAACGACTTTCTTACATACCAACTCATACAGGAATATCCTGGTATTTTGATTCTTTGAATTTCATTTTCATCTAATTTATGTTCAGTTACTATTACAATATCCGGTTTTAATTCCTGCAATGTGATTATTAGGGAGTCTATTCTTGTCTCCAAGTGCTAGATGTTTTGATAGAAGATTATTACATTATTGTTCATAGAGTTCGGTTGAGCATGGAAATTACCTCTAGAAAACTACTTTCTTCTCTGTGCCGGGAAAGTATTGGTGATTGAGGACATGAATATTGTAAAATGGGAGAAAAACATGTGGGATGTTGAACGTTGTTATTTTCTACATTAACTAAGGAAAAACTGCTATTACTAAATGGTGAAGTATGATATTGTCTGTTGTTGAATTGTGAGGTATCATGCAGATTGTCATCAGAATTTATTGCATCCAGGGCAATTCCATTCTCGTCCAGTTGGTGAAGTGTCTCGTCTGCGTTTGTGAGATGTCGCACGTTTGAAGCTGCTCCTCCGTGCCAAGTCGTATGAGACTGACCAATCAACGGCGCCGATGATGAAGTCAATGAATAGTCTTCAATGTTTATCGCATCAACATCGTCATTAATCTCCATTCGTTTAGAAGGAAAGTATTTTTCAGCAGTCGTTCTTCTGGTCATGCAATTAGCAATAATTCCACTATCGCTAGTCACAAGGTCACATAAAATCTTTCCCATGAAACGCTTACCATTCTTCGAGTAATGTAAGCCCTTTTTTGTGAAATGGTGTCTCTGCATGTCCCTATTGACCTCTGTATAAATCACTTTTGATGCCCCACAGTAAGACGATATTCTACCCGAGATACATAAATGTTTGCAAAATGTATGTCATCGTTGAATTGAGGTCTATCGTATCTGCTGGGAATCATAAACTGGGATATAAATATCATATTAGTAGAGTTCATATAAAATTAATTTCAACTTAAACATTTCAATCCCTGTAGAGCCAGACTGTAACTATAATGATTATAAAATTAGTGTCACGATATTCTCCTTTTAAGGAACTGAAATTGACAAATATTTTGTGGAATATCAAATTATAGAAAATAAAAATATTTCTGTCATGAGAAGTTTGTGTAAACCAATACAAGACCTAGAAAATTTAACTACTGCTATCATCTCACCTTATATTTATAATGTTTCATTATGCGTCTTATCTTGAATGTCATTCATTTATGATAATGAATTTATTGTGCCCACACTTCTTTGTAAAGTTATTGCTACTAGTAGTTCTGTGAACAGTAGACCTCGCACAGTTAAAAACCACAGCCTCTTCTTATACTGTCCATCAGAGTAAATCCTGTCTTCATGTCATGTTGGCGAGATATCGGTGTGAAAACGGCTAATGGCTGTTGAGGTTGGTGTATAAAAAATGTCAAAATCAAAAGCTAATCTCCTTCAAGACATACTGGCAACAGGACAACCCAAGTTCAAAGCTGGGAGAAGTCGAGAGACAATACTATGTTATTTTGGTTATTAATTGCATGCACTATTGCAAATTGAAAATGTCGTTATAATGAAAGTGGATAAGAATAGAAGAATAGCGATGCCGATTCTCTGCATTAATTAATTATATTTCTACACTGTCAAAAATATAATTGGCATCGTTGTGAACCCAGAAAAGGATAGTGACACCGGCTTTGTCGAATAATAGACAAGGATAGCGAAGTTGATCAAATACTGTCATTATAACGTGGACCTCACTATAGGTACAACATCTATGTACTCAATCTTAATATCTTAATCCATGTACTTAATCACTATATTACTCTTAAACATATATTACTGCTCTGATCGAAACAGCTCGGTTGACTGTATACATGTGTACGCTCTCATGCCTGCTATAGTAGTCCGAGCCGCCCGGACTACAACCGCGATTCGCCGGCGACTACTAAAATCGAGCGATGCATGCAAGATTCGAGTCGACGGTTTGGCGACTCTTTATCTTTAAATGTTTAAATGTGCCATCTTGAATTGCATTTGATCGAAACTGTTCGTGTCGGATCCTTATAGTGTGAGGACATTAAGTTCCAAATTTCAAGTCATTACGTTAATTGGGAGATGAGATATCGTGTACACAGACGCACATACACTCATACACACACACACACACCACACACACACACACACACACACACACACACACACACACACACACACACACACACACACACACAACACACACACACACACACACACACACACACACACACACACACACACACACACACACACACACACACACACATATACAGACCAATTCCCGAAAACCACTTTTTTGGACTCAGGGGACCTTGAAACGTATAGAAATTCTGACAATGCATTTTGATACCGTTACAAAACTTCATTAATTATTACTAGGTCTCAGACAGAAAAACAAAAATATCTGTCACCAATGGTGTTATCAATCGAAGATATAGTTAAGACGATAACGACTAGAAAGGCTAAGATTATGGCTAAAACTTGAAATGAAAATCAATTTCTCAATTATTTAATAAGATAATAATATTGTATGAATTTGAGGTTAGGTTCTATATAAACAACGCTTGTTGGCAATGTCAATAATCATCAAGCCGAACATCTACAATATTTAATCAGATACTCGCTAGTAAAATAATTGCATCTAGGTAGCATATGTTAAGAGGAAGACAAGAGGGTTTTGTGTATTTATAGCATGCAAAATAAAGGATATGAATGTTTGAAATTATATATAAATGTTTATTAATATATGTGAGCAAATATAAAACACAAAACATAATAAAAAATAAAAAGGAAGTAAGACCTAATTTTTCTATGCACATTGATACATTCTGTACACTCGAACCGAATCTGACTGTTTACCAATCAGAGCACAGTATTCGCTCGGCGCTAAAAAATATTTAATTCAAAATTTCCACGTGTTCTTTATTAAAATTATAGAAATTTGTAATTGTTGTAGAAGGCATGGAACAATGTAATTAAAATAAAATAAGAGTTAAGGATACGAATATCCAATTTTAAGATAGTAATATGCTCTAGTACTATGGACTATTTGACAGTATTAAATTGCGTCATCGCGGATTATTTGAAATCTATCAATAGGAAAAGATATTTAAATTTTATGCAAATTTAGAGTCAGAAGTATCGTCGAAAGAGAATAGGGGAAGACTAACTGCCCACTCTCTTGCCAGAGACCGACCAAGACGCCAGCCATCACGAGAGCAATAGACTGAATCCCTTATAAAAATTGAATTTTATTTATAGCCAAAGTCTAAGTATCAAAGACTTCTAATAAGTAATAAACCTAACTCAGTGAAGTCGCACTATGACATGAGTTATTAGAATGACCTATTCCACCCTCTAGGTTTTCTAATAATTGCGAAGTATTGCTACGACGCGGACTAGCTACAGCCGGGTATGGGTCAGGGTCGGTGACCGTATTGACTGGTGGAGATACTGGACCTACACTTCTCCCCCTGTCCTGATTCTTTACCCTCTGTCTTTGACGGGAGGTATTTAATTTGAAGGGAAGAGTGTGTGCCCGTGCCGTTGTTGGCCGATTCGGCCCTCGGCTCTTGGAATTCAGGTTGGGTGTTAGGGAGAATTGAGGTAACCTTAACCAAGGATACGGATCCGGATATCAGATCCCCACAAATAATTATATTTGTAAAGGTAGTACGCAATCTGAACCAACTGCGAGTTGACGGCGAGCAAAGCTGTACCTGCAAGCCCGGAATAAAGGTTGTAGGTGGAGGAACTCGGGATGGAGCTTAACAAGGAATGATATAGAATTTTTGTTACGGTTTTCGCAATCTGAGACTGCGGGCTGTCGGTGTGCAGACTGAACCTGCGCACCCGGTATTAGATCAATATGATTGGAGAGGCGTAAGAGGTATAAGGTACAGGATATGGTATACCGAGTTAGAGGTATAGGGAATATTTTATCGGGCCTGGGGAATGGAGATTCATTAATAGGATTGTTCCTTCCTGTAACTAATGGGGTTTTGTTCAATAACTCGCGATCTGTGAATAGCGATATAGTTCTCAGCAAGCTGAACCTGCTAGCTAAAGGTAGTATATCTATTTCAATTTTATGATAACTAAAGCTCAAAGGATGAGGTTTCGGGTGTCGGATTTCTGAATCGCGAGCCTGCAGCTGCGAAAGGATTTTCAGCAATTCTGAAACTGCTAAACAGGATTTCCGCGCTAGTCTGATGACAGCGCGCCGGTTATTAAGGGTCAATCTGTAACTGCCCTTAAGGGTATGGGAATCACTCTCAATCGTCCGAAACGCTTTTAAATTAATAGTCAGTATGTCGACTATTATGAGAGGATAGGGAAGGGTTTACAAGGATTCTCCTAAGCTTCTCGCTGGTCTGAGGACCGCGACTGGGTCGATCTCCAATCTGTGACTTCAACAAGGACGTTCTCAAGTTGTACCTGAGAGCAGGAAGCGTCGCAGTCTGTGACTTCGACAAGGACGTTCTCAAGTTGTACCTGAGAGCAGGAAGCGTTGCAGTCTGTGACTTCAACAAGGACGTTCTCAAGCTGTACCTGAGAGCTAGAAGGATTATAGAATAGGGAAGGTGAAGAGAAAGTAAGAGGAAGGATGCCGCAGTCTGGGGACTTCGGCGAGGACGTTCTCAAGCTGTACCTGAGAGCTAGAAGGATTATAGAATAGGGAAAGTGAAGAGAAAGTAAGAGAAAGGATGCCGCAGTCTGGGGACTTCGGCGAGGACGTTCTCAAGCTGTACCTGAGAGCTAGAAGGATTATAGAATAGGAAAAGTTAAGAGGGAGAAAGAGAAAGGATGTCGCAGTCTAGAAACTTCGACGAGGACGAGCTCAAGCTGCACCTGAGTTCTCTAGGAAAAGGATTGGGCTTTTCCTACTTGGAATTACAGCAAGTCAGAAACTGCTAAGCGAATTTAAAATACAGGGCCACTCTATAGTATGAAAATTAATAAGGAAAATACATCCCTAAAAAAAACTGAGATTACCTTATTACAGAAGAGGAAATGCACACAAGTGACCAGTCCTAACATACAGTTACCTGAATCACTGCAGAATTAAATACGGAGAATAGCAAACAAATTCCCGCACTAAACTTAAACGTCGTGAAGCGACAGAGTCGAGACTTAAGAATTTAGCCCTCAAAAATTAATCTGCTTAAGAGCCTAGCTAAATTTCCCCACTCAACTGTTTGTAGCACAAACTTGAGATCCCTTACAGGTTTCAAAACCAAGAATAACTCGTTCACCCCCAGTGATACGAATTCGGGAAAAAAATAGCTGACAAGAAAGAAAAACCCACAAGGGAATTCTAACTCCGAGTTGTTCGGAACTTGACCTACAATATTCTACGTTAACACAAGATAGAATAATAATTAGTGTCGGTAACGTCGTAAGGAGAGGAGATTCGCGACCCAATCTCACACTCAACCACCGAACAACTGCTTCTCTCCCAGGTCTCCTTGAAGCCACACCGGGTCGCTGAAAGTTAGGAGGCCGGGGGAAAAGGAGCTTGCTGACCAATGGGAGTCTGAAAAGACGATCACGCCACTAGTCATGTGACAGGGTTTGAATCCGCTAGTGCTGATGATAAGGGTGCAGCTAATGACGACACTGATACTAATTACTACACTAATTCAGGCCGGTAAACAATATTTCTATTCCAGAAATTTCATGAAGAGCGATACTGACCCGACTCGGTAGCCGCTTATCGTTTAGATGATACAAATGCTGCTAATTTAAAGGGGTTGACGGCGATGGTGATAATGTATATACACAACTACAAATCTAACAAAATATATCCGGCAGACGATCCTATTCCTATTCTAAAATAGAATAATTTCGCTAATTTTTCGCTGGACGACGGCTCTCCATCCGTCACAAAAATTCACTTTGTGACAGAGTTATTAATTTAAATATCCCCATTGGAGAGGACGTCAGCAGCCCACCAGAAAGGCATAGGACACACGAGGTGAATCCATGCTACATATTTTTTGTGAAAAGTCGACACACGTGAGTTACTCAAATATTATTTATTGATAGGATCCTCAGTGCTACAAACTCATAGAAATTTCATGAAGCTAGCTCGTTGAAGGTTTTACTTAAAAATCAAGCTTGATTTATAGTTAATTGCACAAGTAGTATTAATCAGGGAAAAGTCATATTTAGAATATATATGAGAACTAAATATTAAATTATATATCACTATTTGAAATGATCAAAGATGCCCAGTTAATGTATTTTAATATCAGTATTATTAGCATAATAAGAATTATAGAAGCTCAAAGTTCACAAGATAAATTATTTATCTAACTTCCACTGACGGCTGAACTTATACCCTGAGATTTTTATATTTAAAATATCAAATATTATTGGATTATAGAATTCTAAAATTCTAATTCAATAAGCAGAAGCGAGTCAAATGATTGAGCTATAGAAATCTTTAAAATGTATGCTGATATTTGAATCATGACAGTTATTAGTTGATCAATGGTATTAAGCAGAACAAGAGTTTTAATTGAGCCATCTTTGATATTTTCCTTGTGTATTTTCCCATATTGTATTTGCTTTTATTGTTTCACATCTTATTTTTTGCTCGTTGATTTTATTGTAATTATATATTTATTGATTGAATGGTGTTCTTTCAATTTTTAATCCCGTCTTCATGCATGACCAATCTTGTACTAGTATTTTTTATTATCATTATTGACAAATTAATAGAATTATCAACCAACTATCAATAATTATCGATAATTAAATCTTCAGAAATAATACATTCTCAAAATTTATTTGAATGATTCAATTCCTTTACTGAAATGAAACAGACTGAAATACAGGATCTTAGTATTAAGTCGAAGCAGTATTACAGTCTCTTCAACATCTATAATTGCGGAACCATTCAATCCAGCGGTAGAGATTGCCTATTGATAAAGCAGCAGCAGTTTGCAGCGATTGATAGCAGAATTTGGTATAATCTCTTCGAAGAGCTGGTAAGAATTGTATGGTATTTTTATTTCAGCAAGTGTCAAGATATCGAAAATATTCAAATATCTCATGCTCTACCGACAGACTGCCAGCTGGGCATATGTAACCCCGAAAGGATGTTATAAAATTTAGAAATTGGGGTACCTTAATTTTTTTCGGAGAGAAATACTTTCCTTACCTATGGTAATAGGGCAAGGAAAGTGAATATAGAAACAATGGGAGATAGAAAGAGCGACAGAGGAAGGAATATAAGAGCTTAGGAATTGAACAGATGGGATGCTCTTGACAATCGCACTGAGCTTCTTCTTCCTTGCCTTTTTCCCATTATTTGGGGTCGGCTCTCCTGGATCTTAGTCAACAGTGATTGCGATCTTGGGTCGACTCTGGCATTAGTTGCAATTGTCTCATATTTGTGAGCACTAGTGCCATCCATGTTAGGCGTGGTCTGCCTCTGCGCCTTGTCTGTGACTCTATCTCCTGCACTTTTCTAGTCATGTTTTTGGGTGGGCGTCTCTTTACATGGCCATACCATCGCAGTCTTCCTTCCATTTTTTTTTCAGCAATTGGCACAACTTTAAAACTGCCACGTACATGAATGTTCTTAATATGGTCCAGTCTACTTACTCCTCCGGCCCATCTCAGCATTCTCATCTCAGCAGTATGAAGTTTCTCTGCGTGTTGCTTTTTCAGAGGCCAGCACTCTGCACTATATATCATTGCTGGACGCACTGCAGCTTTATACACTTTGCCCTTAATGTGTATGGGCATTCTATTGTCGCAAAGCAATCCTGTCAGCTCTCTCCATTTCATCCAACCCGTATTAATCCTGATCGAAATGTCTGCATCAATGCTTCCATCGTTGCTGATGATCGACCCCAAATACTTGCATTGCTGAACAACCTCCAAAGGAGTACCTTACAGGTGTGGTGCCCGACTGACATTGCCACTAAAACCACAGTGCATGTAAACTGATTTCTCCCTACTGATTCTGAGGCCAGCTCCTTCCAGTTTGACTCGCCACATGTCAAGTGCTTGCTGCATCTCATCTGGCGTTTTTCTGATAAGGACAATATCATCAGCATATATGATGTCCCATGGAGGTGCGAGCTGCAATTCTGCAGTGAGGTAGTTCATCACAAGGTTGAATAGGAGTGGACTCAGGGCAGAACCCTGGTGCACCCCCACCTCTACACTGAACTCCCCACTAGTCCCAACCGGGCTCCTAACCTTTGTTGTGGCATTATGGTACATGTCTTTCACTATGTTTATATAGTGTTCTGGCAACGTTAGTAGACAAAAGGTTGATCACTCACAGGTGTATGATTCAAAGTGGTGGGGGGATCGCCAACGTGACGTCACGTGTAGTTAAAATGTTCTAGAGTAACCACACTGAGCATGCAGTTTATTCACTGTATCTTCAAATATATCGTCATTTAATCTCCTCAAGATTGACCTACAACTTTAAAATTCTCCATACTTATAGCGAATGAATCACCGATTCTAATGATGTTGTTAAATATTTCAAGTTCATTCAACTTTTATGAATAAAATGAAGTTGAAAGTTTTTCATGAATCTAAAAACGTTACACGAAAAAGTTAATAAGCTGGAAAAGCGTTAGTAGACAATGCTATACTATTATAATTTCAGATTAACCTTAAAAAATCTTGATAAACCATGCATTGAAATAAACCGATAAATCCGATGAATTTCATTCATTGTAAATGCACTGAACACATGCTGGTATTGAGCACATGTTCTAGGAGAATCGAAATATCTCATCCTCGAAATTCACAAGCTGATGTATAGCCAAACTACAAAATATAAACACGACCTAGAAAATGAAGAAAGAATGGGTTTGAAAGGGAAGGTTAGGAGGTAGGGTTTTTGCTTTTATATGGCAAAATGCTTGTATTATTCAAATGTTTTAATAATTATTGTAAAGCAGAAACAGAAAGATTGCATGTCAGAAAATGTTTGTGTTATTTATAATTTGACTGTACGACACCATATGATTTTCAAGAATGCGATATTCTGCCTACTCTGTACTACAGCCTACGTCACGGCTGCAGTTCCCCCACTCCAATTGCATTTCAACGAAAATACTATAGATGAGTGACCAACCTTCTGTCTACTAACTTTGGTGTTCTGGGACCCACTGTGCCATCAATGCTTGCCATATGAGCTTCCTGGGCACTCAATCGAAAGCTTTCTCCAGATCAATGAAAACCATGTGCAGGTCAGATTTGTTGTCTCTCTGCTTTTCCATAAGGATTCTCACTGAGTGCAAAGCATCTGTGGCCGGCCTACCTGGGACAAAACCACATTGATTCTCAGTAACAGCTGTAATTCCAAGTAGGCGTTTGCTAATTAGACATTCCCAGATTTTCACTGTGTGCAAGATGAGTTTAATTGCTCTAAAGTTTTTACAGAGTCGTACATCTTCTTTATTCTTATAGAATGGAACAATGAAGCTTTTTCTCCACTCATCTGGCATGCCTTCATTTAGCACCCCATTGAAGATATTAGTAAGAAAAAGCAATCCCATCCTATCCAACTTCTTCCACACTTCCACTGGAATTCCATCTGGTCCTGTGGCTTTGTTGTTACTCATTTCCTGGAGAGCCAGACCAACCTTTTCCAAGGTTACTGATGGAATTGGCCCGATTGTTGGCTGAGCTGGCTGCAGTTCTTCACTTGGGAATGTTTCGTTAAGGAGCTGACTATAGTATTCCTTCCATCTTTTCTTTATGGCCTCATCATCAGTGAGAAGTTGACCTTCCTCATTTTTTATGAATTTAACCATGTTAATATCCTGACAGTTGTAATGTCTCTGTTTGGCAATTTTGAATATTTTTTGAGCTTCTTTAGTTGTCTCAATCTTTGCATAGAAGTTCTCGTTTGAAAGTGCCTTCGCCTGTGCCACCACTCTTTTTGCCGCTTTCTTGGCTATAGCATACTCAAGCTTGCACCTTTCTCTATCTTCTGGTGTTTTGCTGCACTGCCATTGTTTAAAGAGACGTTTTTTCTCCTTCAAAATAGTATATATTTCTGGATTCCACCAGCTAGTATCCTTGCCATTCTGTACAATACCTTTCTACACTCCAAGATGTTGCTTAGCTGTATCAATACAAAATTTTTGAAATTTGCTCCAAATGAGACTAACTCTTTCAATGGCTACCCTACATTTATGATAAAATCCCAATCTAGAAATCCAAAAAAGAATAAAGTTCATCTAAATCATAATTAAATAATCATCATTTACGAATTCTCATAATTTATTAATAAATAATAGTTCTTTTTATTGATAATTATTATTTCAACTGCAAGCAATGAGAAAAGTAGCAAATATACATTAAAAATTCGAATTTTGAGGTTAAATGATTACCGTTCAATATCCATTTAAATAAAAATAATAAAAAACATAAGAATACTACAATCAATATTCTCTGTTGTCTATGTTATTTTTATAAATATTTCTCAGTTTACTTTGAGCATTTTTCTCGGTGATTTGAGCCAAAGTATAAATTTCTGGAACCTGTTCCAGTACTTTTTAGCTGGATGAAACAAACTTAGGTATGATTCTTCCCGCTAGGTCGCGCGCTTGTCAGTTCAGCCATCTTGCAGCCATCCCAATCAGCTGTTGGCATGTATTTTGAATGCGAATTTTTTGTTCTATCTGTATTTTTTCTGATTCTTGAATGAATGAAAATGAGAACCTTGGCTGAGAATTATCAACTTCAATCGGATTATTAATTTTTAAATGAATTAAGGTTGTTATTAATAACAGCATCACACACACAAACATTTGATGGATTTCAGCCATCATTTTACCTATAATCAACCACTTCTCATATTCAATAGTAACTGTGGGAAAAGTTTAATGTGAAATACGTGAGCAAAGTTCCTCTGCTGCACTAAAGAAACCATTCGAGAAAATAGACGCAGAAAGTAAACATTTCTTTCGGTGCAGCAAACTCTCACTTTGCACACTAGTTGCACAAATAACTATTTTCAATTGGAATAGCATTCTCATGGAACCTACTACAGTAATATCATACTTGAGAAAGATCTCAGAGATCAATACAACAGTTCATGAGCGAATTCTTCAACCCAGGGGGTCTCCAGTTGATATTGATAAAAACATATACATTGATTCAAATTAAGTACAAATTGAAGTTTACACTAAAATACACACTTCAAATTATAAATTCACAATCACAAATTCGCTCAGACCTTTATCACTATAAATGCATTGTTAGTGATACATGTATTATGTATATTGTTAGAGCACATTAGCAGATTCTACATAATTCATTATCAAATTTCATCATTATCGTCCAACAGCACTATGCTGATTTTCTGCTGTAAATTATGTTACCATAAGTGAAAGCAGCCTTCATGATCTGAAAATTAAAAGTAACGCATTATTATGAGTTGTGCTGGAAGCACAAAGGGAAAAATTATGAATAAGGTATTTCTCCAGTACAATATATTCATATTGAGAAATTATGATTGGAATGAATGCCCAAAATAATTCATTTTCTACAACCAATTTCTTCACGTCAATCACAGAGTTCGTTGTCATGCAGTACAATGATAGTATCACGTACACCCTGAGTACCTTCAGAGGTAGGTGATTGATACCCAGGTGTTGCTCCTGGATGACTTAGCTCAGTCTTAATGTGGGCGGGGAAAGGAGGCAAGTCGAAGTTCCTCTTCTTCCTTCTTTGTGCCTTAGCTGGTGTGGATAGCACCTCCTGGTGCTTCTGACAGTGTGAAGGTCGCTCTCTACTCTGATGACACCACTTCGAGGTAATTTTGTATTGGCCTTATGGCCTCCATTCCGCTCCAGTATAGTAGAAAGAGGAAGGATAGACAGGAGGGACAGCAGCCAACTGGCCGCTGTGCCTGGAGATGATAGACGGTAAGGGACGGCAGCCAACGGGCCACTGTGCCCTGGGAGGATGGCGGATAGGGATGGCAGTCAACGGGCCCCTGTGCCCTGGGAGGATGGATGGATAGGGATGGCAGCCAACGGGCTGCTGTGCCCTGGGAGGATGAGAGGAGAGGGACATACGGCAGCCAATGGGCTACTGTACCAGGACAGGAGTTCAGGGACGTACGGCAGCCAACGGGCCGCTGTACAAGGAGCAGGAGGGTTGGGAGTGGAATGCTCTGGTCTGGGGCTCGTTATTATACTCTCCCAAAGTAGAGGGGATGGAGTTGCGCCGCCGCCAGAGGCGGTAAGAATCCTCTCGATGCGCGGAGGATGGTGCGTCATCGGTACCCTCCTTATCTCCGCGGTCAGCTAGCTTGCTGATAGTCGAGCGTCTTTCAAAAATATCATAAATTATTTTCTCGTCACAATTTTACTTTGTGACTATAGAATGGTGAAATAACAAAATAAAATTATTCCAGAACTATAAGTTCAACAGCGAGACACCTCCTTCACCATCACTTTCCTCTTGCTCTAAGCATTTTGCTGGAAAGTGTCTGATTTTTGAAAATTCTTGAAATACAGAAAATTGGTAACAAAATGCCTTTTTTGAACAGATCCATCTAACATCTCAACAAAGAAGGGCCACTTCATTTTGATCACACCAATACCAAATCACAGCGACTGCTATGGTTGTGGAAGAGAGAGAATGCGAGTATGTGAGAAAGAAAGAGTGATTGAGATCGAGAGATGATTGATGACGTATGACTGTCTTGCTAGATTAGTAGTAGATTAGCCTACACAATAATGAAATTCAAAGAAGTGCAGTATATAATCAGACTGACATCTTTGTATGATGTTAGGTTCAGGACATAAAGGCTGTATGGTTTTATTTCAATGTCAGTATTTGCTTTTATCATCATTATGAGTAACGTCTGCTTGAACCAGGTCGGTTTGCCTATCCACTGTAGCTTGGCTAGTCCTCGACGGAATAGATCATTCTGTAACAAAAAAATAACAATAAAAAACATCTGATGTGGTACATTCATACAACACTTTCCTTGCTCATATTTGAAACTTTGATCAGACTTCTGTATATGTGTATATTATATAATTGCTTCAGAGAACTTTTTCGTCGTGTGAATTGTGAAATTCGATGATTTTTTTTTAGCCGTCATTTTTTTAAAGTCGTAAAAACAGCTGTTCTACAGATGAAATATCTCGACTATGTGCTCTTTTTATGAACTGCGCTACCTACCTACCTCATGCACGAGAAGGAGGTTACTAAGTAAATAAAATAAATAAATAAATAATTTTATTTCCATCATAAAATTCACTTGACATTCATTTTAAGTTTTGGAAATTATATGACCACTTTGACAAGTTGTGTGGTCATTGTTAGTAATGTATTTTATTGTAATTACTGAATTGTTAAGACATAGATTTATTTATTTATTTATTTTTGGAGTTCAGTTCATCACTTTACAGACATTTTAGCGCACGACGTCTGTAGCATCCTCAAAAGTCCATTTCTCAAGAATGGGGTGGACCTCCCTTTGTTTTCCCAGATAGGAGACTCATGCCAGTGTTGATAGAGCTGATAAATAACTATACTGGGTATGAATTTGAAAAGAATCGGTCAAGTTATTTTTGAGAAAATCGTGAAAAACATGGTTTTTTAGTAATTATCCGCCATTTTTCTCAAGAATATTACGGAGCTCCTGCAATTTTCCCAGAAATGAGACTCATGTCAGTTGATAGGGGTTGTAAATAGCTATCCATGATATAAATTTTAAGAAAATCGTTAGAGCCGTTTTCGAGAAAACCGTGAAAAACATGTTTTTTTAGTAATTATCCGCCATCTTGAATTGAATTTTATTGAATTTCTTATTGTCGGATCCTCAGTATATAAGGACCTTAAGTTCGAAATTTCAAGTCAATCGGTTAATTAGGAATTGAGTTATGGTGTTCACAGACATACACACATACACACACACACACACACACACAACACACACACACCACACACACACACACACACACACACACACACACACACACACACCACACACCACACCACACACCACACACACACACACACACCACACACACACACCACCACACACACACACACCACACACACCACACACACACACACACACACACACCACCACACACACACACACACACACACACACACACACACACACACACACACACAACACACACACACACACACACACACACACACACACACACACACACACACACACACACACCACACCACACACCACACACACACAACACACACACACACCACCACACACACACACACACACACACAACACACACACACACACCACACACCACACACACCACCACACACACACACACACACACACACACACAACACACACACACACCACACACACACACACCACACACACACACACACACAACCACACACACACACACACCACACACACACACACACACACACATACACACACACACAGACCAATACCCAAAAATCATGTTTTTGGACTCAGGGGACCTTGAAACTCATAGAAAACTTGAAATTGGGGTACCTTAAAAAATCATGACACATTGAAAAAAATCATAATTAGTTTTAAAGTGTATGATGAATTTCATTATTTACCTGATTTGTAACACGCTGTCCTATGTAATAAACCAGAAGCAACACAGTCGTGTAAGTTGAGCATAATAGTAGGTAGCTCATGACTATTATGCTACTTTCTGCCTGTTGACAAAGGAATCATTTTTGGTATTTTTCTACCATTCAAATAACTGAATCTCTAAATAATACGTTAGTTCTCTATTATCAGGGAAAGGTGAACCATAAATCAGGAAACGGTGTAAATAGCTTTGAGTGTATTGCACTTTAGGTTATTGAGCTAAATAGCTCACTAATATTATATAGCAGGTGTAAAACACAATTCATCTCTTTAATATCATCTTTTGAAATGATTCATATCAATGGCTATTTGCAAATAATTGATCTCTTTGTTGCCATGTTTTTGGTATTTTCACATGTTTGCTAGAACTATTCTTAAATCACATGTACTGGAGGATTTTCAGATCTTATACAACTTGAATATTAACTGGTTTCATAAATGAAATCCCATGATTGCAGATATCTCAATGAATATGTTATATAAAAAAGTGAATAGTGCTCAGCAGAGAGATTCAAATATTTGCCATATTGGTTTGCAGTGATGATATATTAACATGTGAGTAAATTTGTTGATTGAATTATGAAGTAGTACTACCTGTAACATGAAGTAGAAAATGGAGCATGTATCCATACTTATTAGGACACTTAATGCAAGTATTCCGTATTCGAAGCATTTTACACAACTTTTCACGGATCTGTAAAACGAGACAAAAAACACAATTTTTCAACATTCATAGTAGTTGAAGGCATCAAAGCTGATAGTATAATATTATACTAATAAGCTTTCCTCACCAATAACATTTATGCAATGCTGACAGTTTAAATGTAAATCTTACTAGGATGTATTCTAATATTTTCCTGAAATTTGACTAAAAAGTTTTTTTTTACAGCTACTATCATGATTAATGGATTTTGTGGCAAGAGTCATCCAATGCTGTTCAAATTACAAGTATTAAAGATGGTTAACTGACATTTAAGATGGAATGTCCACATAAACACTACTTGTAATAAACTTAAACATTGGATAAGTTAGTTTCGTAATATTAGCCAAGTTAGTGATTTTTCTTTCAGTTTTTTATTGTTTCCTTTCACTGAATTAATTTATTTTATCTTTTTTCCTGAAATTGTAGAATATCTAGATTTTCAAACACTCGGCCTCTGCACACAGGTTTTTCAACCTTGCGGGGACCTTCCTTATTTTTATTGTATTATTTAATTCAATACTGTGTATTATCATTCCAATGTAATTCTTATTTCTAAGTGTTTATCTCTTGCTATTATTACTAAGGATAAATAAACAATTTTGATCCGATTTGAATTATTATTCTACGTTTTAATTTATTATTGTATTCATGTTGGAACTCTCCCCTCACTCTCACTCCCCTTAGTCACCAAGTGAGTGAGATTCTACTTCTTTAATACTTTTATCACCATGTGTAGAAAACGATTGCAATTCACTTTTCCTCCACCTACTGTCTTATGTACTTACTTTACTCTATGGAACATAATGGTAAATTCATACTCGAGATCAATAAAACTGAAAAATTCCCTAGAGAGTAAAAGTAAGCCATTTGAATAACATGGGAAGCATCTTATTTTTTTCTCTCCCTATCATTTTCATGATGTTCTTATTGTATAAATCAATGAAAAAATGAATAATAGCTATTTGGAAAGCTCACATTGGGAATGGGTGAAAGGTCAGAGGTTAGATGATGAGGAACCATGAAGAGTTGTCATTGAGCCAACTGGATTCAAGACCTCAACCAGAAATTTGTTCAACTCATGAAAGAAACGTTTGTATGCTGTATTTATTACATACTCAATATCAGTAGAATATACAAAATAAAAAATATATACATATTTTTAAATAGTTCATGTTCTTCAAATATTTTTCAAATTTGGAACGCGAACTTGGAGTCGGCAATCATTTTCATAAGACGCTCATCATTGTTACAACTTTTGCTGACAGATAACGCTGTTGGCATTGAGCTTTGCCAGTCCTTACAGCCTTTATGCTTTAGCCGGGACTGACAGTTCAACGTCTCCATTCGATAACATGAGAGTTACCTGGCTGGAGATATTCAGTCATGTCTGGTTGAGAAATCAGGAACTCTAGGGTCCCTAAAGTTATAAACATTAAAAGGGCCTTAAAAAATTAATAGGCCCCGTTAACATAGATAATACGGGAAACATTATATATAAACACAAATGAATAGGGCCGGTTCGAAACCTCATTATGGGCAATTGCACATCATTCTGAGAAACACTGAGGTGGATAAAATATTCTTTAAAAAAGTATCCTCAATATTCATTACTACCAGTTTATTAGTTTTTTCTTTAAATCTTCTTCTACTATCTCACCTGTTGAGATGCTGGTGAGATCTAACCAGAAGTCTCATATCTTTTCGAAGCTTTTCTGTTCGTGCATTATCACTGTTGAAGAACCCGTTATTTCTCGCTTGTTCAATATTTTTGTCATTATAGTCAAGTGATGAAGAACTTGGGTAGTTCTCAGCTATTTGATCTATGATAATGTACATTGTCTCAAAATTTGTCAATATTTTTTGGGAACATTGGAACAGAGCGCAATGTATGAAATAACCTTCCATATGAAATATAGCTGTTAGAAAAACTTGCAACACAAATATGTAAACGAGAAAATCTGTCTGGTCGACGTCGGGCGGAATATATGCGACGAAAGGAGTTGGCTTGCCTCTCATCGATCTACCTCCAAAAAGTGACTTTGCTAAATCAAAAATGGTGTATCTGGTTATTACTCCAGCCATGCATGATATGGTCAATTTGTTGAATAAACGGCCCGTCTGTTCTAAATGACTCCTGTTGTTCTCGTAATGCTGTTTTATGTCTCTCCATTTTTGCTCGTTATAATCCAGCCGATAGCAGTCGATGAGGTACTCTTCCTCAATTGTCTCAGTCAATCTTATGCCTGCTTGTGGTTGCTGGAATCGCTTGTACATAATTGTGTAGAAGTATGCCAAGTTACAAAGTCTTTCGCTGCTAGAACACATTTTTCCACGTTGTCTGTTTCATTCAAGAATACCAGGAGAATGTTTGAGATCACCAGAAACTCAGTGATGGTAAACAAGATGAAATTGAGAGAACTGTTGGCTCCATCGTAGCGGAGCAAATTGATGAACTTGCGCATAAAATTGGTGCTCTGCAATGATATCTAGAAGATGATAAAGAGATTTATTCTGATTATAACAGTTTGATAAAATCAAATGCATACTACAAAGAAATTATATAGAACTAGAATAATTATTCACTAACAATAACAATAACACGATACACTGTTATATAGGATAAGCTCGAGATTATTACAGAGGACTCTTGAGATTTTGGCTTATTTCAGTGTGTGAATTTGAACATATTGAAGAAGGTGGAAATGTCTTTCTCTCAGCTTCGGCTCTAGATGTGTGCACGTTTTTCTTATGAGAACAGAAATGTGAGTGAAAAATGATTGATAGAAAACGATGAAAAACTACACACATTTGCACCAATACTGTTAATAAAAATAAACTGCAGTATTTGGGTAAGAATCCAATTAAATATTATTATTCAAAGAACAGTAATATTTTCTGTATATAAATTTAGATTGGTGTTTTGCAGTCTGATTATACTCTAGTTTTGTTCATGAACCCTCTTCACTTAGTAGGGTGTTAGCTGGCTAGCTGGGTTATTTTTCAGCAATCATTCCTTGAAGAAAACTTACATTCTTATTTCGTGCTCAGAAAAAAAGTTCATCCCTTGAAGTGTCTTGGAGTGTCCATAAGATATAGTATACTTCAATAACTTACTCCAGCCTCCTGTTTCTCTCCTGGGTAAGCCTATTATTGAACATAAATCTTCCCAATTCTCGAGCTCTACTCTTGATCGCTTATCATTCCAGAGAAACTTACTAGGAGGATAGTTTATAGACCGTATACATTATTGAACAGAGTTCCTATCTGTTCCCCTTATGAAACTAAAAATATAAGAAAAAATCGTTCAATGTACTTACCATTTTTTTATCTAATACTCCAGCTATTCTTGTTCCGAAACGATGTAAATGGAAAGTTTCAATGATAATAAACTCTTTTATCAATTTTCCCAGCTGATACTCAGAGCTTCTTAAACTCTCATCAATTTTATTGAATAAAATATCAGGGACCGATCTTCGCTCTGGAGTACAAAAGCATAAAAAATTTATTACGAAAGATGAAATTATAATAAAATTCATACAGAAGTGTTCTATCTAATCACAGTAAATTGAGATTAATTCCCAGAGGAATGCAAAAATTCCCCTCACAAAGGCCCAGTTGCACAAAAACCGGTTAAATTTTAATCCCGATTAATTTCACGTGAACTAAATCTGAGAAGACCATTTCAAAAAGATGGATCTACTGTAATTAATCAGGATTGAAAATAACCCAGGTTTTTTGCAACTGGCACTAAGTACCTGATTGAATGATTACAAGAGTTCAGAAGCTGAGTCATAATTTTGACACAGTCCCACACACATGAACTCGCTCACTCACTCTCATCACCAACAGACGACGAAATAATTACTATCAGCTGTTTTTCCAAGGATGAATAATAATTATCCTTTTAATGTCCTTCAGCGAGTTTTCCCAGCGATGAGACCTAGTGCAATCGAATCTTTATATTATAAACCTTTCATGTTCTGAATTTCTTGAGAATCGTTAGAGCCGTTTTCGAGATCCAGTGAAATGCAAACATCAAAACATATAAACATATAAACAGAAGCTGCTCGTTTAATAGTATAGAATGTACAACCAATCTGCTGCAACGTCTGAAAATGATTTTCTTGACATAATCAATGAAACTAATGGAATGGACCAATAATTTTTTTACATGAAGTAATAAGTGATAAGATTATGTTGATTCGAGTGAATCTGTAGAAATGTGTATTAATAACGAGAACTACAGAAGCAATACAAAGATACGGCATGAAAAGGCGTATGTATAACGATGCTCTGACAGTGGACAGTGAAGTCTAAAAAATAATGAGAAAGTCTAAATATACTGAGAGGGAATCAAGGACTCAATATCATCAATCGATCAATAATAATTAATTTTTCAGAATTACAGCTACTTGAAACAAGCTGGTTTCAGTGCAATATGAACATATTCCTATTTTATGAAAAACATGATGGAACTCAATTACTCACTTCTCAACAGATCAAAATATCTAGCCTATTGTAAGTTCAAATTTGACAGGTAGACCCACGTTCAGGCGTCTTCTAGCGTGATTCTTCGTTCCCTTGACCCTAACCTTTCTCAAAAACGAAAATGAACAGAAAAGGTTCAAATCTTAGTTTAGCAAAGCTCTTATCTACATATGTGCTTCATTTTGGGGTTTCAGATCTATGGTATAGCTTCCCCTGGAGCTAGCTTCGCTCACTCGTCTGGACCCATGACTGAATAATCGAGAAATGAGACCAGCAGGTTGACCTGCATTTTTCATTTGAGATTTAGATCTATCTAAATGGAATTTGTGTACATTCCACTTGCTTGATTTGAGGTTCAGTATATTTCAAGTTATGCCATAAAATCAATACTCTTCCCTATTTGATATCGTAGAAATACATACCCTCATAGACACTATCACCTTCATACTCTTATTAATACTTACAGACCCTTTTCACATTGAGATACAAGTCCGAGTTGCCACTGGAACGCCATTAGTGTGTGAGGCAAGTTGCAGTACCAATGGTGGTGTCTCAGAGGTGACCAACCTGGCAACCAGAAAGAGACACCAACTGACCGCCAGAATTTGGTAGCCTTTACTGACTGGGTAGCTGGTGTCCCTAATATGATGGATGCGAAATGCCCACACGACTTGCTCGAGTAAAAAATTTCGTAAAATATCAAAATATTGACGTTTGAAGGTATAAACTTAACCTCCCCATTAAAACAATGTTCCAGATTATTTAGACAGATTATTGAAATCAACCCAATCTGAGATCCTCACCCTGTCATGGTCAACGTTGGCATTCACGCACAAAAGAAAACGTACCTTTGAGAAGATTTGTATCGTCAATCTCTTCCAATATACGATTTTTCTCAGCAAGATTGTTGACTCACTTATTCACACCCCGACAGAGTCACTCCACTCTTAGACCAGTTCTACCCCGGTGCTCTGGTAGATGTTTGACAAACTGTCAAAATGCATAGCTTCATTCCTTTCAAAGGAATGATTACTGATTCTAGTCTTACATTGATATTATCACCCAAACACCATATTTATCTTCACAAAAATATTTTCGTCATGATGAGACCGTCATTACAGGAGCTGCAAGCTATAATTTCAGTAAATTATCACTTTCAAAGTCTAATCACTTTCTTTTCCCAGAGATTACACTTTTCTAGACAAAATAACAGGCAACTTGGAATACTTCGCAAATTAGTTTTTGCTAATAATGGTGCTCAAATTAATTCTATATTTGTCCTTGGGTAGGGCTACGATAAGATATCATTGAACCTTCATTTTCTGGTTGAATCTAAACCAGTTAGAAGCAAGTTAGAAGCTCTTGAGATATCTAGAGAAGGTTGAGTGATGGTTTGATACTCTCAAGTTTAAGTAGACTATCGATAAATATAGTAGCAATGAATGAATTCTAGATACATTATTGGATATTAGTAAGAACAAATCAGTAGTAATACAATACAAAGTAGTACTAATAATTTGAGCTGAAGAATGAGAGCCTTGCTTCGTTTCTCACATTGGGGGCCAACCTGTGTGTTGTCAGAGTGTTCTCAAGCTGACTTAATCTGTCCGATTAGATTACTCCGCCTAAAATAGTTATCCTATGAAAAACTACTTCCCATGTAGATATGGGCAGTGGATATGTAAAAATTCAAATTTATTCCTATTATTTTAGTTCTTTCTCATATGTTATTATAATACTCATCTTCAGGGGTATTTTTATTATTAGCCAAATGCATACGTAATATTGATAATATTGAATTTGAAAGACTATGGCCTGGTTGCAAAAGTACCTGTTGAATTTCAAACGTGATTGAATGCCACCTAAACCAATCACAGAAGCCTTTTTCAAAAATAGCCTTCTCAGATTGGTCCTCGTGAGAATACAATCACGATTGAAATTAAACAGCCTTTTGTGCAACCGAACCTCATTTTCACAGATTGAAAGACCATTTTTCAGCTTTCAATTTAAAATCAAAATTATTTTTTGTGATTTGTTCCAATGATTTTCAGCTGTCCCTCTTTTCTATAAAATAGCAAATTAACTTTATGGATTTATTATTTCCTCTATAAATAATGAAATTATTGTGAACAATTTCCTCAGCTTTAATGTTCTTTTCAGGATTCAGGGAACCAGGAAATAGAGCCAAACTCCTTCTATGAATTACCAACTATTAGGATACTTTAATACTTGATGGCTGATAAAGTTACAATGAGAGACAAGATATTGTCATAACCTCTCCAATCACTTCACAGTATCCAGTCACTTCAGCGACAGTGACTTATGAAAAATATAGTGACTATTATTATTATTATTTCATCAGTACTCCCAACTTGAAAAGTGCCGCAGCCGCTACCTAGCAGAGAAAAGAGTAACTTTCACAGAAGATCACCATCCTCCTTTTAGAATGGAAGGAAATTTGCTGTTTCAATTATCAATATTAATATTGAATCACGATTCATTCTAAATTGTATGAGATATGAGACAATGAATAACATTATTTGTAGCTTTATTATCTTCAATCATTTAATAATTCACTAAAAACAGTATTGAAAAAATCTTGATTAATACTTTCTACTTTCACCGCTAGATAGCACAAGCATGTGTATGATTTTAATGCGTACTGAATCTCGTGATGACTACACACACTGTAACTATAATGATTATAAAATTAGTGTCACGATATTCTCCTTTTAAGAAACTGAAATTGACAAATATATTGTGGAATATCAAATTATAGAAAATAAAAATATTTCTGTCATGAGAACTTTGTGTAAACCAATACATGACCTAGAAAATGTAACTACTGCTATCATCTCACCTTATATTTATGATGTTTCATTATGCGTCTCATCTTGAATGTCATTCATTTTTTATGATAATGAATCTATTGTGCCCACACTTCTTTGTAAAGTTATTGTTACTAGTAGTTCTGTGAACAGTAGACCACGCACAGTTATAAAACACAGCCTCTTCTTATACTTTCCATCAGAGTAAATCCTGTCTGTATGTCATGTTGGCGAGGTATCGGTGTGAAAACGGCTAATGGCTGTTGAGGTTGGTGTATAAAAAATGTCAAAATCAAAAGCTAATCTCCTTCAAGAAAGACATACTGGCAACAGGACAACCCGAGTTCAAAGCTGGGAGAAGTCGAGATCAATACTATGTTATTTTGGTTATTAATTGCATGCACTATTGCATGCAATCGAAAGTTCATTTAATAGTGCATAAAAATTGCATTCAATGAGGCATGACAATTATTAATAGTACACACAGCAGCTGATTTTTCACCAAGTTATATTCAGATATTGAGATGCATGCGTCATGGCTTGCAATATTAATTATAATACACTCGACAGCTGATTATTTATGATTAATAATATTATTCTATAGTCTTATTCTTGACCAAGCGATCGCGAAGTGAGGTCGAAGTGAAAAGAGCTTGTTCACATGACAGCCATTTACGCTAGGTTGTCGCTCGATTGGCAAATCGCTCGGTTTGCCAGCCTCGTACACATGACAGCGATTCATGAGCGGTTTGCGCTCCGTTATGATAAATAATTACTAGGTACAACATCTATGTACTCAATCTTAATATCTTAATCTATGTACTTAATCACTATAATTACTCTTAAACAAATATTACTGCTCTGATCGAAACCGCTCGGTTGACTGTATACATGTGTACGCTCTCATGCCTGCTCTAGTATATCGAGCCGCCCGGACTACAACCGCGATTCGCCGGCGACTACTAAAATCGAGCGATGCATGCAAGATTCGAGACGACGGTTTGACGACTCTTTATCTTTAAATGTTTAAATGTGCCATCTTGAATTGCATTTGATCGAAATTGTTCGTGTCGAATCCTTATAGTGTAAGGACATTAAGTTCCAAATTTCAAGTCATTACGTCAATTGGGAGATGAGATATCGTGTACACAGACACACACACACACCACACACACACACACACACACCACACACACACACACACCACACACACACACACAATGTTTGAATGTTTGAATGTTGATATGATTAAATGTTTAAATGTTTAAATTTTAAATGTTTAAATGTTTAAATGTTTAAATGTTTAAATGTTTAAATGTTTAAATGTTTAAATGTTTAAATGTTTAAATGTTTAAATGTTTAAATGTTAAATGTTTAAATGTTTAATGTTTAAATGTTTAATGTTTAAAGTTTAAATGTTTAAATGTTTAAATGTTTAAAGTTTAAATGTTTAAATGTTTAAATGTTTAATGTTTAAATGTTAAATTTTAAATGTTTAAATGTTGAAATGTTTAAATGTTTAAATGTGTAAATGTTTAAATGTTTAAATGTTTAAATGTTTAAATGTTTAAATGTTTAAATGTTTGAATGTTTAAATGTTTAAATGTTTGAATGTTTATTATCGAAAAACCGTCGAACACTTTGGGCCATTCAAATATGGGCCATAATACACTAAAGGAGGAATTTTGTATTTCTTAATCAAATCCCAGTAATGATACAAGATTTTGAACCGCCTTGACGAGCTGAGAAGAATGAGCTGTATAACAAGGAGATCTGATCTTTCTGTCAAAAGTCATGAGTGTTTAAAGTTTTGATCCTTGACGTACCCCCCTACTAGGAAATTCTGGGATTAAATGTTTATAACGGGTGATTCTCATAGAAAATAACCCTCGTGAGATGATTTCAGCCGAAATATGTATTTTTTGTTATGAAGGCCTTGAAAAGGTATTATAATGAGAAATTTTTACTTTGGCTGTAGGATGTGATTATCTATTTTCGGGTGTATTCCCACTCCCCCCCAATACAAAATTCAAAAATTCCTCAGGAATCCTGTTCATAATGAATTGTTCTTTCACGTGATTGTGGTTTTTATCTATACTACAAAAATATCCAAGTTGTATAGGGTAGAAGTGGTAGGTTTGCATAATTTTGAAAACCCCTTAAAAAATACCCCTTTTTTGAAAATTCATAGCTCCGGAACCAAAAATGGTAGAATTCTCCTCCTACACGCAATTAATTCGAAATTTCATCATCTTTAACTATATAGAAAATTATGTTTCTCTAAAAACTCGAAGTTTTCGATATTAAATGTAGAAATGTAGAGAAGTCCAAAATTTTAGGGGTTTTTTGGGGGTTTTGGGGGTAAAGCCGCCCTCTGGCGTGTCAGAAAATTTCAGATTCGAATTCAGCGCCCCAAAATACACATAGAGCCGTCGGGAAAAATTCTTTCTGGGCTATTTCCTGAAAAACGACTGGACTATATAGCTATATCGTCTGCAAAACGAAAAGCAAAGTATAACAACCTGGAAACTTGCCAAATTGAAAACTTGATGAACTGAAAACTCGATGAACTGAAAACTTGACGTACTTAAAACTTGACGAGCTGGAAATAGGCATATAACAGTCTCCGGTAAATCAAGAATCTTCATGAAAAATTTCAAGTGACCGCTGAAGCGTCACTTGAACTTGTATCTGTCCATCCATTGTTTTCGGCGGCCCCATCTCGTTTCCAAAACCCACATAATTGATTATTTCTAACAAGAATGAACAATTAATTTCACGAGAGAAACGTTATCAATATTATTGATAAATTTCATACTGAGACTACAGATACTAGCTCGATCTCTGTGGACAGTGTCCTGTTTTTCTCCAATTGTGGAATCAATCTGGAGCGTTTGTATTTGAGCGCTGTTTGTTTGTACATAGAAAGTACGCGGCCTAAACACCAGCCTGATATTTATGAGCGTGTTTCTTCCATCCCTTCCATTCTTTGAAAATATACATTATTCAAATATTATTGAAATGATGAATTATTGAATAAGGATAGACCTGTTATAAAATTAGGCCAGAAAAATGTTCAATCAATCAGGCAGATAGTTAGGGTCGACGATGCGTCAAACAGCTCATCCAAATCTATTTTATAGGAGAAGAATATGGATAAATGATCACTCTTGTGATATGATTTACTTGAAATTTTGCATGATATAAATTCTTAATTTACCGAGGATGGTTATAGGCCTATTTTAATCTTTGTTCATCAATTAAATTTGAAATTTAATGATCAAAATTATAATTTCCATAACAAAAACAAATTTATTCATTCTGTAATTCAAAGTTTATTTATTTATATTAAAATCGCAATCAAACAGAGCTCTCTCCAAGTGATTATGTTGTACAATTTGTAACAAGCGCGGTTTATGTATTAAGGTTGCGAGTTGGAGACCTACTCATTTCTTCCGAGGATTTTCAACTCTGATGAAGATTATCCACGTAGTTTTGAAAAAATAATGTATAATTTTTTTATGTTTCCTGAAAATGAGGAGATTGCATTTTACAACTCAACAGACATTTTACACATTACCACAGAATACAGCATTAAAGAATTGTCTTTTTTCATTAGGGATACTCTTCAATTGAAATAAAAAATAAAAATGAAAATACCTTTTGTAAAAGTATCAACTTACAAGCATTATAGGACTTTTCTCTGACATTACCTAATCACACAATCATTATACAAGGTATCCCACTTTGATCATTGTGGTGTATGGAAGAAGAGCTCATGTAGTGTCCACTTCTTACTACTTACTTGATATGTTCAATTGTAGTGACGTAAGTGAGCTTTATCTAGAGCAAAATATTTTTAAAATAGTCTACATAACTATTAGCCCATAAATTATGATGATGTGCAATCACGAAAGACTACTAGCCTACAGCTTCATTCCTCGATCACAGTGTTGAGGTATTATAAAATAATTTATCTTAATATACTTCCAGGTCTAATATCTAACGATCTGAAACGTATTTGGCCAATTGAAGATATGATTTAATCTTCGTTCATTGAATTCAACTGTTATTCATAGAAACATTATCATTATCAGTTTCTAAACGAATCGAAAAAAAAAATAGCAATTCAAAAATATCCAGGTCACTTCTCCTGGTTTGAAGTCCAAGAGTATTGACCATCAAACCGGAAGGGGGTGAAAGTTATATTACAGTACGGTAGTTACATGTTATATCGTCACTCATTCAATCTACATTCGACAAAAAAAGTCCCCCAATTACTACTGCACTCTATCACTAGAACTCAGAAATAGATATCGCGACACGATGACCTATCAGCGAGTGAGTAGACAGAGTCTAGAGTTATGTCAAGTCACGTGATCCTGAACTTGTTTGTAATTGGCTGCTCACTTGTCCTATTCTTGTGAATTCTTTCATCATTACTCTTAAGATTGTTTTATCTCACCCATATTCCTTCAAAATTCGTCTCTCATTTTTACTTTCCTTGCCCTATTACCATAGGTAAGGAAAGTATTGCTTTCCGAAAAAATTTCTATACGTTTCAAGGCCCCCTGAGTCCAGAAAAGTGGTTTTTGGGTATTGGTCTGTATGTGTGTGTGTGTTTGTGTCTGTGTGTGTGTGTGTGTGTGTGTGTGTGTGTGTGTGGTGTGTGTGTGTGTGTGTGTGTGTTGAAATTTGGAACTTAAGGTCTTTACACTATAAGGATCCGACACAAACAATTCCGATCACATGCAATTCAAGATGGCGGCTTAAATGGCGAAAATGTTGTCAAAAACAGGGTTTTTAGCGATTTTCTCGAAAACGGCTCAAACGATTTTAATTAAATTTATACCTAAAATAGTCATTGATAAGCTCTATCAACTGCCACAAGTCCCAGAAACAGTCTGGTGTGGTACACTCATACAACTTTCCTTGCACATCGAACTGTAAGCCTCATTCTTAAACTCAATATAATGACAATTGGCGGCTGCATATTTGAAACTATATGATCATACTATTGTGCATATTGTTTTCAGAGTATATTTTCTTTTGTGTAAATATTGTGAAATTTGATGATTTTTCAAAAGTCGTCAAAACAGCTGTTCTACAGGTAAAATATCTCAACTATGTGTTATCCTATTATATTATTAAGCGAGCAATTTCTGTATATATGTATATATATATTTATATGGTTATGTGCTTATCTGGTTATCTGGTTATGTGGTTATGTGGTTATATGGTTAAATGGGTATATATTTATGTTCAACGGATCTCGAAAACGGCTCTAACGGTTTTCACGAAAATTGGAACATAGATGGTTTATGATATAACAATTCGATTGCACTAGGTCTCATCCTTGGGAAAACTCGCTGAACGACATTTAAAGGATAATTCATCCTTGGCTGAAACAGCTGTGGATCGTAAAAAAGAGAGTGAGCGAGAGAGGATGTGAAAAATCAAAATATCGCATCCCCAAAATTCATAAGATGACGTATAGCCAGCTGTAAAATATAAACACGATCATTTCAGAGAATTGTGTTCTGTTTCTGTTTACTGTTAGAGAATTCCGTTGTACAGTCATACTAAATCACAAAGAAACTGGCACTTCACATCTATCAAATTATATAACTCCACACCTGACCACTTGAAAGTACTTACTCACTTGCACACAATTTAAAAAATATTGAAAGCAGTGTTAATTGATGAATTTTTGTACAACGTACATTACTATTTTAGAATAGATTGGAATCGTTTTATGTGATTCATGCTATTTTATTGTATTGTACTAATACTGATTTATTCTAATTTTTTTTTGTTTGTTTTGACTTAATGTTAAAAAATTTACGAAGTCCATTCATGTGAATATTTTATGACCAATGAAATTCTATTCTATTCTTTTTAAATAAATTAAAATAACGAGCGAAGCTCGGTGCCCCGATATTTTTGAATGAACTGCTCTACCTACCTCGAGAAGAAGGTTACAAAGTTCATTTCTCAAGGATGGGGTGGATCCCAGCAAGCTGCGTCGTTGAGATTTTTGGGCGGAGGGTCAAAATCTTATCTTGGGAAGAGGGGCGTCCTAAAAATGTCAGCAGTGTTAAAAATGACTACTGACCACATTTCCTTTTTTACTTAATGTTAGTATGGGGGGAGGGGTGTAATGGAAGCTGATTTTTTCTCAATTTAATAAGAGGTGTGTTTGGAGGTGAGCACCCCTGATAATTCGATTCATTCTCTCATAGTAATTCTGTTTCTATCCAGTACAGTAAGAATTCATAGGATAAGAGAAAACTCAGCATTTTACAGATCATTCCTAGAACTTGGAAATGTTATAGTCAAAGAGCCTGGGGTTTTGAATTGAACATTGTGTTTTACATAGAATTCTTTGATTATTTATTCATTACGGCGAAAGAGATCTCATAGATTGGATTATATCATTTTTCTTCATCATATCGATTTACTAGCAAAAGAAGAACAATCATCGAGTAAAAGATCGTGTCTCAATTGAACTATCCACCTCGTTAAAAACATGATTAGTTGAAGAACATACGACAGAACCATCAGTAGAACACGAGTCTCGCAAAGAAATCATCAACAGACATAACACATTTACATAATGCGTTCCTATTTCAATAATCGGGCCCGCATTGTGAACCGTTCATTCTTGTGAGCCTGATTGTCAGATGTTACTGGAGCCATTTATCGGTTTCGAGCAAGGCAACCAAATGGGTCATCATTCATCGATAGAAAGAGGTCCACGGATCCCGCTTCCTGTGAGCGTTTTTCTTCTTTTAAACCCGAGTCATGACTTTTCTTTGCAGACAACTCAGAGATCGTGACCGCCCTCAGCGACCTTGCTCTAGGATTGTGCTGTTCGTCTCTGAGAGAAAGTGAGTGAGTCTCAAGTTTATCGATGCTCAGGTAAAGCGAGTCGAGCCGAACATGCTAAAAGCCATAAATAGCAGCAACTTGAAAGCACTGTTCATTGTCAGCAGCGAGTAGCCCGCCGTCTCGGCGCTTCACAAAGGCCTCCCCCTCCCCGGTCGTTACATCATGGCGCACTTTTATCTAACCGTCGTTCACACTTGCAATAATAAGCAGACAGGTTTTTTCGCCGGAGTGAATTTCCATATCTTTTGTCAGCTGCTAGGCGACCAGCAATATTCATTCTAATTATCGCTGTAATCAATTCTTCAACGAATGCAATCCTTCAGTCAGGTTATGATGATTCGGTAAGAGTCGTATTCACACCTGCGAATATCACCATAAAATGGTTTGCCAATCATCAACTGTCTGCAAGTTTCTTGAACTCATCTTACTTCTTGTGTAACGGTACTCCAATCACTTGCTTGAGAACTTGGTTATTGATTGATATTGGATTACATTTCATTCGATTTGGGTTCAATTGAATTAACGATTGAAAACGATTAAATACGATTTTGATTTGACTTTTCGATAAGATCTCATTGATATTGGATTACATTATTGATTCGATTTGGGTTCAATTGGATTAACGATAAAATTAAATACGATTTTGATTTGACTTTTCAATAAGATCTTATTTGATGAGTTGAAAAGGAGAAATTTAATATGCCTAAGGTTTGAAATTCAATCCAATTTTTAACGAATTAATCATTCGACATCAGTTAATTTTCCCTTTGTTTCTCTTTCTGTACTTATTTGAGGAGAAGACTTGCGTTAAACGCATCCTTCTGTAGAACAGAGTTGAGTATGAAAGATTGAGGTGGAGTATAGATTCCAATTATTAATATATAGGCATGGATTGGAGGTATACGCTGCTATAATTTGCAATAATTCCATAATCAAATCAAGATTATGTTGATTTATGATTGATTGTATTTAGATTGATTGCAGTTTGATTGAACGACTCCTGAATTGAATGCTACAGCAGAGTGTGAATGGACAAAATTTTATCAGTGGTATGGTACAATAATGGAAGAGATATTTGTTGTCATTCCTTCCTCTAAACTTCTGTATTCCAGTAAATTGATGAATATAAATAATGTTATTTCGATTGTACGAATGCTTACTGGTGTTGCTTGGGATCAAGCGGGGCGCCCTCACATTCTAGTACCAGCCCAACCCCAAAAATAAGGCACTCTTCTCTTGTAAGTAAAAGGTCGTCAATCGTTATTTCAAACGCTGCTGAAATATTTTTGGCCCCCCTAACAAGGATTGGTTTCGACCCCCTCACCCTGTCACAAGAGTTTTTATGACGCAGTCTTTCCCCTGTGGGCACCCCTAGATCAAGGTGAGGCTGAAGTGATAAAAAATCATCAACTGATATTCTTACTCATAAAATGTTTGAGGATATGTATAATATACTGATGTACGCGTCTCGAGTCGTCACTAAGGAATTGCACCTTTAGGATCAATAAACTGACTAGTGAGTGGAAAGTCGTTTACATTGTACTAAAATTTGTTCATACATCATTGTGAATAAATCTGTTCTATTAATCTGAAGAATTTGGTGATGAAGTCGCTATTAATGCTGATTTGAAGTCAAAATACTCGTTCCCGTAGCGTAGTCTATCATACCACATGAATAAAAGGAAGGAATGGAGTTGGAACATTTCCAATCTTGGTACCTGTTTTGCAGTTTGATAAAATTCTAGACCCAACTACTCAGCTCTCTTAACTCGGTTATTTTCGATTCCCATTTTCCCACACTAGATCCAGGCTGTTCGTGTGAATAAATTATTCCGTGCTCCGAATTGTGCCACGAACGTTTTCCTAGAGGACGGAACCGTAACTGAAACTGGAATGCAACTTCCACTACTTAAGACTGAGCAAAGGCTAAAAATAAACTTCCTATTGGTGATATTTTTCAAAGTTTTCCGATTTGTATATCATCAAGCTATCAAAATAAAAAAGTTTTCTAAAGAAAACATGTTTTTTCCGATCATTACTTTTTGAGATATGAGCGCCTAAAGTTTAAATTTTCGGGACAGATCATTTTAAATTCGGTAAGAGATAAATCTATCAGATTCAGAGGATTGATTTTTCACGTTATTTTTGATCTAGTGAAACAAAATTCTTCTGGAAATATCAGTTTTTGATATAGTTATCGAATTTACCAAAAAAGACCAAAAATAACTCAAAAAGTTATTTTTGGTAAATTGAATAACTTTATTAAAAATTGATATTTCTCAGAAAATTTTTGTTTTAATAGATCAACAATACCATGAAGAATCAATCCTCTAAATCGCATAGATTTATCTCTTACCGAATTTGGAATGTTCTGTCCCAAAAATTTAAACTTTAGGCGCTCATATCTCAAAAAGTAATGATCGAAAAAAAAAATGTTTTCCTAAGAAAACTTTTTCATTTTGATAGCTTGATGATATACAAATCGAAAAACTTTGAAAAAGTTCACCAATAGAAAGTTTATTTTCAGCCTTTGCACAGCCTTAACGTTGTGGTTTGATCTTGCTCGACGTCAAATCTTCTCATTAATTTCAATCATTAACTGTGAAAAGTGTGACAATTGAGCTTGAAATGACTCAATGGCTATAGAGGAGTGATGCTCCTTCAAGCTTATGTGATTAATTATAAAATTAACTTTCGATAATAGAATATTAGAATACATTATTTAATTTTTTTATCAACTCAATTGACTAATATCGAACTCGATATATGAAGTGAGCTCAACATAGTCTCCATATGTCAGAAGATTGAAGAAAATCGGCTAATGTGGAAAGATCATGTTGAAAGGATAAAGAGCGACAGGATTTTCATGGCAGTGATGTCGAATAACTTGGTTGGGAAGAGAAGTGTAGACAGACCCCGCTAAATATGGATGTGATGGGGAGTTTGAAGTCGGAACAGGCAAATTGCCTAATCGACCATTAGTAGGAAGACGACGAATCGACTCAATCGACCATTCTACTTATTCATATGGAAATACTACAATAGAGACGTGAAACTTTAAATTATTTGAGTGTCGGATTATTTATTCGTTAGTAAGATTTGAATTAAATGTTCCCAACATTAGGACTCACTGAAACCTTATATTATGAAACAAAATGATCCCTTGACTCATCATTGCATAAAAATGTCAAATTTTATCAAATTCAAACAGGAATTATGTTCCATGTGAGGAAGTGGATTGTTCTTAATAATTCAGGATAACTACAGAACTAACCGACTATATTGTTTGAAAATATTTATAAGAGGATGGGAACACTTGAAATTTTTTTATTTCACTCTTTATTTCAAAGTAGGCTACTGTTGAAAATGTGACCGATTGAGCGATGAAAGCATGGAGCTGTAGTAGACTGCTTAAAATAAAAATTTCAATAGACGATATTCCACTGCTTTCATTTATGATAGAGTTCCACAAAATCAACGAATATTCTACAAATGCTTCGAATATTAACGCAATTAAAGTCAAGTTTAAAATTCCACATCAGCTCAGTTTTTCACAAATTTTCTTACTTGAATTGATCCTTCGGCACTGATTCTCCTGCTATTCATTACTCCGGCCTCAATTTCTTTGTTCAACATTCAATAGTCTCTTGAGAAATTCATTTAGATAATTTAGTTCTATGTTCGAATACAGAGCATCGACATAATGGTTGCTCATATAATACTCACCTTTCAAAAATAAATTGGATTATGTAAATTTTATAGTTTTTAATATTTGAAATTATAACCCATAGAATCATGTCACTACATTTATAACATTTTTCTACTCTCGGTGTGGTCAATAAGTTCACTAAACTTCCAGTTGGAACTTGAGATACATGTGGAAAATGTAATACTATTCCAGTAATATCACCAGTAGAAAATGACAAGAGTATTGAAATGCTGAGGATGAACAAAATGAAAATGAAACCACACATATTTTTTGGAATTTTATTACTTAAACCTATTTTGTACAATCATATAACAAATTCAACAAGTATAAAAAATAATACGTTCTATACAAAAGAAACTGTACACAACATTATTTTACATAGACAGGACGATAAGGAAATGGTAGGTTTTCATGGTATGATTTCATTGATGGTATATTTTGAGTCGCTCGACGAGGAGCTCGCATTGGGGAAGGTCTTTTTTGTTCTCTCTCAGTCGTGAAATGGCCGATCAGTCCCAATGCTCTTCTCTATGCACTGTGATGCAGATCTTCTCCCAGACTGGCTTCCAGACCTTCTTCCAATCGGGCACCTGCACTTCCTTCCAGGCGGGCACCTGGATTGCCTTCCACTCGTCCTTCCATGCTTTCTTCTTCTCGGTCACCCACTCCTGTTTCTTCTCCGTTCTCCAAACCTGGATGCTCTCCTCCTTCCAGGCTAGTTTCTTGTCGGGAATCCAGATCTGTTTCTTCTCGGTTCTCCAGATCTGTTTCCATTCTTCTTTCCATTCCAGCTTCTTCTCTGGCACCCAGATTTGTTTCTTCTCAGTTCTCCACACTTTCTTCCAGATCGGCTTCCAGATGAGTTTCTTCTTCCAGAGGTCATGAGCAGTGTACTCCCATCCATGCTCGTCTTTGCCGAGTGGTTTTGGCCCTGGCACCCACTCTTTCACCCATTCTGGCACGTACGACTTCTTCCAATCGGGTACTTGGTACTCTTTCCACTTAGGCACCTTTATTTCAACCCAGATGGGCTTCTGGACCTTCTTCCAGTCTGGAACTTGAATTTCTTTCCATGCAGGGACTTGAATTTCCTTCCAGATTGGCTTTTGAATCTTCTTCCATTCTGGTACCTGGATTTCCTTCCAGATGGGTACTTGAACTTCCTTCCAGATTGGGACCTGGATTTTCTTCCAGGCTTGCTTCCATATTTTCTTCTGAACAGTTTTCCATACCTGTTTCCATTCTTCTTTCCAGGCTAACTTCTTTTCACATTTCTTGTGCTCATGACCACCTCCGTGATCTCCACCTCCTCCTCCTCCATATCCACCGCCGCCGCCACCTCCATGGCCTCCACCGAATCCGCCTCCACCGCCACCTCCGTATCCCCCGCCGCCTCCGTATCCACCGCCGCCATGTCCGCCGCCTCCATGTCCACCACCTCCAAATCCACCTCCGTCTCCATGACCCCCTCCTCCGCTGTATCCTCCTACGCTGTAGCTATCTCCGCCTCCGTGGCCGCCTCCATGACCGCCTCCGTGACCGCCTCCAAAGTCACCACCTCCACCTCCATATCCACCGCCGCCGCCTCCATATCCACCTCCATCACCATGGCCATGATCACCGCCGCCTCCGAATCCACCACCTCCTCCATGACCGTGATCACCACCTCCGTGACCACCTCCAAAGTCACCTCCGCCACCAAATCCACCGCCGCCGCCTCCGTATCCTCCTACATCATGGCCTCCGCCACCTCCTCCATAACCACCTCCGCCACCTCCGTGTCCGCCTCCAAAGTCACCGCCTCCGCCTCCGTATGCACCACCGCCTCCTCCGTGGCCTCCACCGAAACCGCCACCAAATCCTCCGCCGCCGCCTCCATGGTCATATCCTCCACCTCCACCTCCTCCGCCGCCTCCAACCCATCCAGTTCGGGACTCAAGGTTTGATGCGATACTGAAACATAAATTTTGACATAAGAAGAATTCAAAATGTCATTAGCTTCAGCTGTAATTGATGCTTTACAACAGCAGCATTATATCTGGAGAAATACACTTTGCACTGAATAATATATAATATATTATATTGTGAAAAAAAAGACGGTTCAATTGCTTAGCAAAAGCGATGTTCATAACACCTTTATAAGATGAAGAATATAAGATCAGAATATTATGAGTGAACTGTAGACTACCTACGTAGAGACTCTTATCAATTCTTCTAGTCATAGAATAGAGAATAGAAAAGGGAGATGATAATTTATACTTATGGAAGTATTCAATGATATTCAGTAGGTTATAAGGATGATATTCTTCCGTGTTCAAAAAATTTGTTGCTCGAAATTATTTTAAAAACCGAGACACAATATAGAATGCATTAAAGAATGAATGATGCAACACAATAAAACTAATTTAGAGATTCACCTCCCTTCCATGCTTAATACTTTCTACTCACGTTCTTTTTCTACTGTATGCCACCCGTATGACACGATTCAATGAGAGTGATCTATAGAGCTGTTTAGCTTGCAGCAGTAAGTTCATGACTCATGGCCTACAGGTGTATCAGAGCAAAAGACCAGTGGTCGTGACGAGATTCCAATGATTCTTCAATTAACATTTTGTCACTACCAAAACCAGCAACACGTTCAGTGAATTTTCTATCCATAATAGGTATCACTTTCTCACTCCTTTATTGCTGTGAGGAGCAACATTTCTTCTCGACTTCTGCTGGTCTAAAGGAATTCTTGTCCTTGCAAAGTCAAGTGGAAGTGAAATAATGTCCATTTCATCCTTTCAATAATAATAATTGATAATTTAGTAGATTATTCATATATACCACAAAATAGTGATGTTAGTTGAACAGCAGCTTGCTATCAATATTTTCTGGGTTTTTAATTGTGTTCAAATTGAATGATATCGTTTGTAGATTTCAATTCGGTTCAATGTCACAATTTATAGTTGATACAAATGTGTGTCAGGCGTTGACTCTTAATAATATTTTGTTAACGATTATATGTAAGGGAGAGACTCAAAGAAAACCTTCACTCAGAACAAACTGAGTCAAGAGAATTCTTGATTCCAGAAAAATCCCTCAGTGATACCTAAAGACCTACAGAAAAGTGATAAGAAAGACGCCTCAGCTAGTGATCAAGAATGGAGGAGATGAAACCTTTTCGTTTCTTGTTCTTTCTTCTGTAGACAAAAATGATTAATTTCTACATACTTTGTACAACAATCACCTTTCACTCAATCATGAATTACACATAATTACTTATTCAAATATTGATTGTGTTTTTTTGTTATCTAGAAGTCCATTTTTACAAATTTATTGCTGCAAACTGTCTATACTTGTTCATTTTTCATTATTCATATTTGATTCAATCTCCAAGAATATTCCATATCTGACTTCTAAAGCTAATACTATCAATTCTTGATTATTGTTTCTCTTATTATCTCATAAATTTTATAATACACAATGAACTCCCACTTTGCTCTCCATTGGAACTATCAAACCTTTCGTCTAAACTTTGCAACTCCTCCTTCAAACTCTGCACCTTCCCAATTCATACCGTTTTCCTCTGAAGCTTTCTCATAAAACTCTAGACCTTTTTCCCTAAATCTCTTCCTTTCCAAGCCCTGGAACGCGGAGTCTTTGTCTTCAAACTTGGAGTGTATTGTGTGACAGAGAGGACCAAGAGTCCTAACTACGCCTCAATAATGGCAATTATTCAAATGTTATGTTTCTCATTCATACTATTTCCCTCTAAACGCTTTGTCATAAAACTGTAGAACTTGTTCCCCAAAACTCTCTTTTACTAAGCCCTAGAACTCTGCGTCTTTTCCTTCATTCTTATTGAAGTGGATTGTGTGACAGAGTCCTATAGCTCCGTCCTTAATAAAAGCAATTATTCTCTATGA
>NC_052509.1:25324555-25356106 GCF_014356525.2 Nilaparvata lugens
GTGGATTGGTTGGCAGATTAATTGTACTCCAGTCAATTTCTTGGTATTGCTATTTCCCCAGAAACATATTGTAAGAGATTGTTAAAACCAAACAACAGCTATTCTTCAAATTGTTTGTTAGTTTGTCCACATTTTAGCTAAGGATACAAAAATATAGGAGCATTTTGGAAATAATTCTTACTGTCATTTAAGAGTGACAAGCAATCTTGAATAGGGTCAATTGATTAGAGCTATAGTTATTTCTAATGCTGTAGTTATAAATTGTTGCTTCCAAACGTGTAATACCATGCATTTTAGCCAAGTCAGAGGTAAAGGTTTCACATAATCTTGTATCTGGACAAGCAATAAAGTCTACAATATGGTTACCTAGCTGCTTATTTACACCAGGGCTTGTCATTTGACAAATAAACTTATTATAAATTTTTACTCTCACATTATTATTAACCCAAGTCAAGCAATCAATTCCAACAGTCCATCATTATTCACAATTACATTATAGTCTTCTTATATTCTCCTTGGAAACAGAACAATGATTTTTAGTTAGAAAATCACACATCCACTCTTGTTAAATTTCCAGCAAAGTCCTGGTTTATGTCCAAGTCCAGAAGATAGAAATGTTCCTTCCTAAGCTGTTCCAATATTGTTGGTAACTCCTCCATTAATATAGCAATGGGCACATCAGCAAGCTCTACTTTGTATGGTATCCCCACTGGATTGTAGTACTTCTGCTGCACTTCTCTATAGTTTTCCTCCCCAAGCAGTTGTAGAATCTTCTTCGACATATCACTTCCACTGTCCAATAAGTATGGTAACTGATCTTATTGAATTAGCTGGAGGTCTGCCGTTATATGGGTATAACATGGGTATGGGCTGAGTAGTTGTGGTTGAGAAGGCTTCTTATGGCAGGAACGGTGTGAGGAAAAGAATGAGATTGGGAATAGAATTGAGGTGAGGATGTGGAAGAGCACGGGACCAGAAAGAAGAAGAGAAAAAGTAGAAGTCAGAGGTAAAACCTACAAGGATAAGGAGAGGAAGAAGGAAAAGAAAAGGGAGAAAAGAGGAGAAGAAAACTGACAGATTAGGAAAGAAATGAGAATAGAAAAGAGATGAGCAAGAAGATGAAGAAGGGATAAAAAGAGATAGAAGAAGAAGATAAAAGAATTGAGAAATGAGAATAATAGAGATATGCGCAAGAAAGAAAGAGAGATAGTCTAAAGATGTGTACAGATTTACGCGCCGCGAACATGAGGAATTCATTTTTAATCAGCTGATGCCAAGCTTTTTATATCTGTATCTTACCGTTTCTGTAAAAATACAGATATAATCAGCTGATTAAAAGTGAATTGCTCATTTCGCGGCGCGTATATCTGTGCACCTCAAGGATAGGCTGATACTAGATATTTGAAAATCAGGGAATTGATGATAAGAACCATGAGATGACAATGAATAGAAGTTGAGGAAGAAGAAGAAAATTGAGAGATGAGATGAGAATAGAAGATAGATGAGCAAGAAAGAATGATAAGGTTAGGTTGTCTCTAACTACGAGTATTTAGCCATTGCTCTGGGTATAACTAGAGATTGGAGTTCAGGGAATGAGTTCAGATATGAAGTTGAATTAAGTTGCGTTTACACCAGAGTTAATAAAACAAAGTGTTAATAACTAATAATTATAGAATCTATTAGATTGAAATAGTTTATTATACACATGATGAACATATGTGTTTGTCAAGTTCCGTTCAATCTAATAGAATATTAAGAATTAAGTTATCAACATTTTGTGATAACTTTGGTGTAAACCCAGCTTAAGTAGAGTGACTGTGAGATTGTGGAGGGATATGAAAAAATTAAGGAAGTTGAACAAATGATGCTCCTGAAGGATAGAAATGAAGAATTATTATTCATCATTCATTATTTTTTACAAAGGCGACTTCCTAGAAGTATTTTAAGCTGTGCCGGACACTGTCTTTAATTCAGGCCTTTTCCCACGTTATAATAGTAAATTTAATACGCAATAGACTAGAGCCATTATTGTAAGTGAGTTAGCGAAATAAATTATTTTCTCTCTCTATTATGAACGGCCATGACTTCGAGTTTCCCATGATAGATATTTAAAAATTGTGGCTCCGAGTCGTCGAGGAATGTAGATTATGGAATTATCTCTAAAACTTAGCCTTCTTGTCGCGACATAAAATGCGATAAGTTGGAAAACAGCAAGCATTGAAATTATAACAAACTACCGATTTTGCAGTTACTATTTCGTCCAAAGGCTGTAGAAGCCACGCGACGATTGGTCAAATTGATTCCATTCGCCCAATAGGAGACCTGTTTCTAAATACAGTAGTGGGGATTCCCTAGTCGAGAGACCAGATTACGTTCCGGAGGACACTTTGCTAGGAGCACTACGAGAGTAAAGATGTAGTCACTATGTTTCCCCTTTTTGGGCAGGTTTATAAGTTTATTTCAGTAGTTAATGTAGGAGCTAGTTTTATTGTTTATTAATGTCTAAATTTTACTAGTAGTGCCATGTCCTGAAAGGTTTAATTGTGTTTCTTCACCATGTACGAATAATGTTTCTTCAAATAACCGCTAAGCGGTTCATGTGTGTCCCCAAACCAACTTCTTGTACTACCACCCCTTTGGTTCCGCAACTTTATGTAAAACCGCTTCAAGACACCCGTTCAGACGACAGGTCTAGGGACGTAAGAGGACGTCGCCGTCAAGCCAAATTCAACCGGTAAAAGCTCACCGCCAAAAACAAGGTACTGTAACCCCGACGATAAAGCAACGTACAAACCAACGAAAGTGCAGTGTAGTGAAACAAAGGTTCATTCGAGAATGTCAATAAAAAGTGGGGATTCAAAATTATTATGAAATGGGTTATATGGGTTACTATCGACGAAATTTGGGTTCAACGGTTTTTTCTTTCTTGAGTAATTTCATGTTGAAATTGATTGGTTATTTTATGACTGATCTTGTTTGGTTTTGTGACGTATTGCTATCTAAACGGGGATAGTAATGCGCCCCCGAATCAGATGAAGAATGTCAACAAAGTAACATGATATTGTTGTTTCTGTTGTTCGATTTTAGCTGCCAATGTTTATTGAAACTGTTTGTATTTTTCTATTATTTCAAATTGTAGTGTTATTCTATAGTATAAACCTATTAAATCAGGCATGGCAAGATTAATTGAAGTTTTCTTGACTCTAGCCCGTTCACCTGCATGAATTAGGTATAGACTCAGGTATTTTCTAGATGTGTCGGCCTATTTCTAAATTCTAAATTTTATTCAAAATTATCTTCTTAGGCACACAACTGCGCCGACTCTGCTGTCTAGAGATATTTAAATCTCTGGAATTCAAATTTTCTAAAAAATTAAATTTTTCATAACTTACTCTAATAATACTAGATCAATTTTTCTGAGTCTATACTTAATAATTCATTCTGTGAACGTGTTAACTGTCAATATTTTGGGTTTGGAGTTGAATGAATAATTTATTGTTGCTACTCCAATTTTTCTGAAGTTTAAATAATTGTAGATGAAACAGGAAAGTTATTCAGTTATGTTAAACCATTAAAATGATAATCTTTTGAAGTGCTTAAAGATAAAGTCAAGTATCATTGATGCTTAAGTTGAAAGTATTCTGAAACTTCATATTGAAATTGATCATTGATATTGAAAGGTTTAACGTTAGAATAAAAATGAGTAGAAGAAACTAGGACATGTGAGAAAAAACTGATTCTAAGTGCTGAATAAATTTTTTGTATTCTGTAATTCCGTGAATGATGATAGAAATTATTGTAATGTCAACGTACGTATTCTGGTCTCACGCATCGGGTACTTGAGTATCATCATAGTATAGTAGAAGGAAAGTGAATATTGAGAGATTTTAGTTTAAAACCTGAATAATAATTTATTAGTTGGAGAAATTAGAAAACGTGAAACTGATTCCAAATTAATGCTAAATTTGTGATAAGGTTAATCTTTTGTAAGTTTGTGCGAAGGGATTGAAATCGTAACACTATGGCTTCCAGCCCGCGTTCCCCGGCCATCAGCCCGGTTAAGGTTAATTTTTGGGATGTCAAAGAGGACATAGAGAAAAATTTCGATCTTGGTCTTTTGTATTCGCGTAGTATCAATCCAAACTATCTGCTAAAAGGGGAATTACTTTTCGAACTCAATTCATTCGGTTGGTCTAGTAATGTTGATTGTGATGTCGCTAATTTGAGACAACAATACCGTCAAATACGCGGTGAGGGTAGTGGTAGAATCCATCGCGCGGTGTATGATGAAGACAGGTCCCGACTCGAATTAAAGAGTATCAATGAAATTACTGCTAAAATTGATGAGTGGTTACCTCAACTGAAAACTGGTTCCGATGCTGAAAAGAAAGAATCGTTCAATCGAATAGTGAACCAATTCTTACACGTATTGAATAGAATTATTCACCTGTCTCATTATGCTCAGGAGAGGTCTGATTCCGAACTGATTAACGAAATCCAGAAACGCCTTGCAACCCTGGAGGCGGCTTACCCCGTTATGTTGCAAGTACAAAAGGAGGTCAAAAGTCGCGCCCCGTCCCCAGCTCCGGTAGTATTCACCACCCCTGTCTTAAGTCCATCGCTTTTTGATTTCCCGGGGACAAGTGGTGTAGATAAAGTAGATGTAGGAAAAGTAGAGGTCCCCGCCCCACCACCAGTTTCTAATGAACACGGCGACACAGAGCACATTCCACCTGCATTGGTTATCGCACCGAAAGAAACTCAAACTTTTGATTCATGCTTGGGACTGAACCCTAACAGTATACGCATTGAATGCCCCCGTCAATTTGTTCCGATTAGGCAATCAGTCAGTAATATCACGTCTACTAGGGCGCTACCTCAAAGTGTACCTCAATCAGGTTATACACCGGTGTTCAATACGATTTATAATCGTCTCCCTAACCCGATCGAACATTTATTGCGTGATTTGCCACACACTGATGGTTTAGTCGTGGACAAATTGTTGAAATTCATCGCTCTGTCATTAAAAATTTCAACTCAGTTCGATTTGCCGGATGTACAATTGTTCCAGATCCTTCAACCTTTCTCTCTAGGACCTCTAGCCGATCGCATAAATTTTGCTATTAATTCTAATTATACATTTGATCAGTTTCATGCTGAGGTTCTAAAATATTTTGTGCCGCAAAGATTATTGGCCGTCATTGAAAGGGAGGAATTCTACCGACTCCAGAGAACAGGCGAACCGTTGTCCGCCTACATAGTATCAATTAAAGAGGCCGCGAAATTATTACGTTTAAATTTAATCGAATGTGAAATTGTGAATACCATTTGTTCGGGACTTAATCCTGCCGAAAGATCCAGACTTATCTTCCATAGTCGTCCTCAGACATATAAAGAATTGATTGATATGAGCGTACAAGCTCAAAACTTGAGTTTCGCCGATGAAGAAAGAAACCGAGTTGAACGGCCTAGGAACGATAATTATAGGTCAGGTCCTAACCCGCCTAGTAGGAGTAATGAACAACTTGAACAAAGGTGTTTCTATTGTAAGAAAGTTGGTCATATTGCTCGATTCTGTCATTCTAATCCCAACAACTCACGTTTTCGAAATAACAATAATGCCCAAGGTCAAACACAAGTTTCCTTTACTAAGCGTGACAATGAGGTGAAATGTTATACTTGTAATAAGATCGGTCATTATTCGCGCGATTGTAGAAACCGGAAAATATGACTAGGACAAACAAAAGAAAAACGTACCGCTTCCATGATAGTTAACCAGTCTGACAAAAATTCCACCTATTCGCCTCAGTGTTATATCCAACGGGCTAGACGACATGGTGTTAAGAAAAGCACTAAGAAAAGGGTTAGTAGGTCAAGAAAAAAAAGACACCCTTCCCACGGAAAGATTAGAGGTTTGTGCAATAATGTAATTCCTTTTATTTCCTGTTATTTAGGGTCTCCTAAAATACGGTCTGTTGCTTTAATTGATTCTGGAGCCATACGCTCGATTATTTCAAGAAAGGTTTATGATAGCCTAGTGTCGAAAATTCCGAATCTCATTACTCAGAAAGAAAACATTAGTTGTACAACTGCCAACAACACGCAGCTATTGCTTCATGAGTCGGTAATACTAAAAATCAAGGTAGAAAATTTCAGCTGGTATTTCAAATTCTTCATTACCAATGATGTACCTTTTCCAATGATTTTAGGTTGTGATTTCATAAGTTATTCCAAATTAATACTTGACTTGTTTAATAGAAGATATTTCTTTGGTTTCAAACCCAATTACAAATTCAAATTCGAAGAAGATTGGAAAGCAAAGTGTTCTGAACCTGTAAACTCTATCGCCGTGACAGAAGTTGCTGATAACTTATCGCATCTTGAACAATCCCAGTTGGAAGGAGTTCTTAATGAATTTAAAGATGTGTTATCCAAAAAATTAGGCAAAACTAATCTTACAGAATACAAGATTCGGTTAACTTCCACCGAACCCGTAAGAAGACCCCCATATCAATTAAATCCAATGAAGATGGAAATTGTTGAAGAAAAAATTAAGAAGATGTTAGCTGAGGGTGTTATTGAGCCAGGGATCTCAAATTATTCATCCCCCTGTTTCCTAGTAAGTAAATCCAGTAAAGACAATTTGAATAGTGATTCATGGCGACTTGTCGTTGATTATCGTTTCTTAAACAAAAAGGTGTCGTTAGATTCAGTCCCATTACCAAACATCGAAAATTGCTTCCACTTTTTCAATGGTGCTAAATACTTCTCAGTACTGGATTTGAATCAAGCGTATTATCAAATCCCCCTTGCTAAAGAAAGTAGACACTTAACTACGTTTTGTACTATGCGAAATACTTATCAATTCAAGCGTATTCCGTTCGGGCTGGCTACCGGTGCACAAGCACTTTCTTCGGTATTAGACCGACTGTTTGGAGATGTGAAATATAAGTTTGTTTTTCATTATTTGGACGATATAGTTATCTACTCTAAAGATTTTGATTCACACCTGGCACATATTGAGGCCGTACTGCTCCGCTTACGTGAAGCTGGTTTCACCGTCAATCCGGAAAAGGCTCTATTTGCAAAAAAACAGATTTCGTTTTTGGGTCACCTGATCAACCAAGATGGTATTTCTATTGATCCTTCTCGCACCAAGAATATTCGTGAATTTCCTACTCCCAAAAATCAAAAAGCTATCGCTCGTTTCATCGGGATGGTGGGCTACTTTCATAAATTTATCCCTAGATACGCTGAGATCGCCGCACCGCTCAATGATCTTCGAAAAAAAATTGTAAATTTATTTGGGATGAAACTCATGAGCAAGCCTTTCAAGGGTTGAAAAAGGCCATATCTTGTCCTCCTATTTTGAAGACGGCCGATTTCTCTAAGCAATTTGTTCTCCAAACGGATGCCTCTTCAACGGCCATATCTGCTGTACTTTCTCAGGAATTTGACGGTATTTTTCACCCTATTGCTTATGCCTCAAAGAAACTGAGTCAACAGGAGTGCAAATATTCAACCTACGAGCTTGAATGTCTAGCGGCGATTTACGGGATGGAAAAATTTAGATTGTACCTTCAACATTCCAAATTTAAATTATTGACTGATAATTCTGCTCTAACTTGGATGCTCAATAACCCCAAAAATACGGGAAGAATTGGCAGATGGATTTTGAAATTGTTAACCTACCAATTCGAAGTCACCCACATACCCGGGCGATTAAATGTAGTGGCCGATTGCCTTTCAAGAATGTATCAGGATGAAATTAGTACCGAAGAAACTCCAGAAAGTTCAAAATTTGAAATCGAACCTCTGTTTAGTATGGTGAATTCGTTGAAGTTGTCTGATTTCCCTCTAGTCTTCACCGATATTAGAGTTCATCAAGACAATGACCCCTTTTGTAAAGATATTCTCGAAAAGATTGATAGGAATGAAGAACAATTCCCGTACAGTTTACGGAAAGGTGTTCTAGTTACTGAAGTTAGGACTAGCGATCAGCTGAAGATAGTAGTTCCTAGAATTCTCATCCCCCTTGTATTCAAGTATTATCATGAGACCTCCATTGGTGGACACTTGGGCCTTGCAAAGACCACACATAAGATTCTAGAACATTTTTATTGGCCCGGACTTAGAAAGGATATTGCCCAACTTGTAAAGTCATGTGATATTTGTGGACGTAGCAAACCTTCCACTAAACAAAATTATGGTTTTCTTGCTTCTAGAGTTGACAATGAACCATTAGCTCGTTTCTATTGTGATTTAGTAGGCCCGTTAGTCAAAACTACTGAGGGATATACTCAGATTCTATCTTGCGTTGATTCGTTTACTAAGTTTTGTTGGTTAATACCACTTAGAAAAGGAAATACTGCAGCCGTAATTAGAGCACTGAAATCAATCTTTGTTAATTTTTCTGTGCCTAGAAGACTGGTGACAGATAATGCGACCATCTTCACTTCGACGTTGTTTAGAAATTTTTGTTTCCAATTAGGAATCCAACATATCACAACGCCCCCTTATTACCCCTGCCCCAATGTAGCTGAACGCGTGAACCGAAACTTGAAAAGCGCTCTGATTGCTTTTCACGCAGAATCGCAAACCAGATGGCATGACTGCCTAAGCTGGCTGCCATTGGCCTTCAACCTGGCTTCACATGATAGCACAGGGTGTACCCCTTTTTCACTTATGTTTAGGTATAGTCCCAATCACCCATTGCTTAATGCATGGAAGTTTGATGAGATTTTCCCCGAACGACTAAATTCGGGAACAGTTCAGATTTGGAGGAAGGCTCGAAATAATCTACTTCGAGCACATACGAGAGTGAAGGAGAGATATGATCGGCGTCGTGTCGATGTACCTTTCAAAACGGGTGATTTGGTATTATTACAAGCACATGTACAATCCAGCGCCGTTAATAAGATTTCTAGCAAACTCAGTTACAGGTGGAAGGGACCGTTCGTTATTAAGGACTGGTTTTCCCCGGTTACCGTATCGTTACACGACCCCGCCACCCAAAATTTTGTACAAAAAGCTCATGTCTCTCAAATAAAAATGTTCAACGGTTGAAACCACCATAAACAGCAATTTGAAAGATGACTACTTGAGTTATGTTGAAAAAAGATCCGACCAGGATACAGATCAGTCTATTGAAGGCAAGATTTTTTGTCGTGAGTTATAATTGGATAGGTTTTTGTGAGTATGGCGCCACTCTATAGCCTTGTCTCTATACACTCAACGAGATGATTCCTAATGAATGAGAAGGAGAAAAGAGAAAAACGAGTTATGATAAAAGGATATTTACCGTATTTGTTAGAAGGATTCATTACGGGTTCATGAAGGGTTTAGTCAAAGATTTTGTTACGTGACAATATAATGTATATAGAAGAAATTCCGGAATGTAAATAACTTGCGCAACTAGATTAGTCATTAAATTATGTTATTAACTTCGTAATATTAAATATATTTAGGTAGGTGAATTAGGTTTAATTTTATTTCATGATCGGCTGCATACTCGTGGTAAATGATTGTACAGTTTTCCCACGGTAGTAGATAATTGATTGTTTGGTAAATCGGGTGATGATCAATTTTTGAAGTCATCAACAGTCATAATACTATGTATGTAAATGATGTCTCTAATAATAATAATAATAATAATAAGTTATTTAGCATAAGACGATTTATCATAATATTCTATACTATACCCATTTTCAATAGCTTAATACTCATCCATTCATAGTTAAGAATTATACATTCACATAGTTAGGAGTTAGTACATATAGATAATATATATTCCAATTCATAAAATAATAAGAATAATGTCTAAGGCCTCATATTTTATATTCTATTCGCTTTATATTTCATCTTATTTTGTTGATATCCCTATTCTTTATTAGTTTACCTTCCGTGATTAATACAATTATAATCTTATCTTAGGTTTATTCAGTTCAACTGAATCCATTTTAGTTCACTAATATAATTCAGTGGTAGAGATTTCCGGCTGGAATACAATAATGGATAGAAAAGTTTCATAGCTACGGAATGTACATCAAGCGTGTGTCATTGCTCTCCGATGACTCGCTAGCGTTGCAGTTTCAACCATTATTATCTTTGAATCGTAGTCTATGTAGAATAGTATTGCCTACTGAATTGCTTTATATTGTTAAAAATATATTGCACTCTCAACTCTATAGTAATGATAGTTAGATTTCAATACATTCAGCTGAGTGAAAAAGTTTCATCCTTTACTATTATGATCAAACGTACTTCATATTTTACAACAGCAGAGTAACATAGAACCAATTAAAACTATGATGTCTTTTAAACGTTTTCCCTTGTTAGAGTTTGCCAAGAAAATAACCAGGGACTCAATAAAGTGATTGAAGTATTCAAGATTATTATACTCGGTCCGTCTTTAGTACCTACTTAAAAGGTGGACACGCCCATATTGTTTTGTCCTGACTCTTGCCACAGTTTTAAAGACTCTTGCCACAAATCTCAATTAGTTATACATTTTGCTGAATTTCGGAATGATTAAAGAGATTTCTTTTGAAGAGGGCCCGCTTCAAATTGGATCCTACTATCAATCCAGAAATTCGACTCTCCAAATCATACAGAATGCCTCTATGGTAACATATCCTGATTAGATTTCTTTTTGCGTGTTTCACACCGGAAGGAAGGGGAGTGTGCCGGGCACTGTCTTTAATTCAGGCCTTTTCCCAAGTTATAATAGTAAATTTAATACGCAATAGACTAGAGCCATTATTGTAAGTGAGTTAGCGAAATAAATTATTTTCTCTCTCTATTATGAACGGCCATGACTTCGAGTTTCCCATGATAGATATTTAAAAATTGTGGCTCCGAGTCGTCGAGGAATGTAGATTATGGAATTATCTCTAAAACTTAGCCTTCTTGTCGCGACATAAAATGCGATAAGTTGGAAAACAGCAAGCATTGAAATTATAACAAACTACCGATTTTGCAGTTACTATTTGGTCCAAAGGCTGTAGAAGCCACGCGACGATTGGTCAAATTGATTCCATTCGCCCAATAGGAGACCTGTTTCTAAATACAGTAGTGGGGATTCCCCAGTCGAGAGACCAGATTACGTTCCGGAGGACACTTTGCTAGGAGCACTACGAGAGTAAAGATGTAGTCACTATGTTTCCCCTTTTTGGGCAGGTTTATAAGTTTATTTCAGTAGTTAATGTAGGAGCTAGTTTTATTGTTTATTAATGTCTAAATTTTACTAGTAGTGCCATGTCCTGAAAGGTTTAATTGTGTTTCTTCACATGTACGAATAATTGTTTCTTCAAATAACCGCTAAGCGGTTCATGTGTGTCCCCAAACCAACTTCTTGTACTACCACCCCTTTGGTTCCGCAACTTTATGTAAAACCGCTTCAAGACACCGTTCAGACGACAGGTCTAGGGACGTAAGAGGACGTCGCCGTCAAGCCAAATTCAACCGGTAAAAGCTCACCGCCAAAAACAAGGTACTGTAACCCCGACGATAAAGCAACGTACAAACCAACGAAAGTGCAGTGTAGTGAAACAAAGGTTCATTCGAGAATGTCAATAAAAAGTGGGGATTCAAAATTATTATGAAATGGGTTATATGGGTTACTATCGACGAAATTTGGGTTCAACGGTTTTTTTCTTTCTTGAGTAATTTCATGTTGAAATTGATTGGTTATTTTATGACTGATCTTGTTTGGTTTTGTGACGTATTGCTATCTAAACGGGGATAGTAATGCGCCCCCGAATCAGATGAAGAATGTCAACAAAGTAACATGATATTGTTGTTTCTGTTGTTCGATTTTAGCTGCCAATGTTTATTGAAACTGTTTGTATTTTTCTATTATTTCAAATTGTAGTGTTATTCTATAGTATAAACCTATTAAATCAGGCATGGCAAGATTAATTGAAGTTTTCTTGACTCTAGCCCGTTCACCTGCATGAATTAGGTATAGACTCAGGTATTTTCTAGATGTGTCGGCCTATTTCTAAATTCTAAATTTTATTCAAAATTATCTTCTTAGGCACACAACTGCGCCGACTCTGCTGTCTAGAGATATTTAAATCTCTGGAATTCAAATTTTCTAAAAAATTAAATTTTTCATAACTTACTCTAATAATACTAGATCAATTTTTCTGAGTCTATACTTAATAATTCATTCTGTGAACGTGTTAACTGTCAATATTTTGGGTTTGGAGTTGAATGAATAATTTATTGTTGCTACTCCAATTTTTCTGAAGTTTAAATAATTGTAGATGAAACAGGAAAGTTATTCAGTTATGTTAAACCATTAAAATGATAATCTTTTGAAGTGCTTAAAGATAAAGTTAGGTATCATTGAAGCTTAAGTTGAAAGTATTCTGAAACTTCATATTGAAATTGATCATTGATATTGAAAGGTTTAACGTTAGAATAAAAATGAGTAGAGGAAACTAGGACATGTGAGAAAAAACTGATTGTAAGTGCTGAATAAATTTTTTGTATTCTGTAATTCCGTGAATGGTGATAGAAATTATTGTGATGTCAACGTACGTATTCTGGTCTCACGCATCGGGTACTTGAGTATCATCATAGTATAGTAGAAAGGAAAGTGAATATTGAGAGATTTTAGTTTAAAACCTGAATAATAATTTATTAGTTGGAGAAATTAGAAAACGTGAAACTGATTCCAAATTAATGCTAAATTTGTGATAAGGTTAATCTTTTGTAAGTTTGTGCGAAGGGATTGAAATCGTAACACTATGGCTTCCAGCCCGCGTTCCCCGGCCATCAGCCGGTTAAGGTTAATTTTTGGGATGTCAAAGAGGACATAGAGAAAAATTTCGATCTTGGTCTTTTGTATTCGCGTAGTATCAATCCAAACTATCTGCTAAAAGGGGAATTACTTTTCGAACTCAATTCATTCGGTTGGTCTAGTAATGTTGATTGTGATGTCGCTAATTTGAGACAACAATACCGTCAAATACGCGGTGAGGGTAGTGGTAGAATCCATCGCGCGGTGTATGATGAAGACAGGTCCCGACTCGAATTAAAGAGTATCAATGAAATTACTGCTAAAATTGATGAGTGGTTACCTCAACTGAAAACTGGTTCCGATGCTGAAAAGAAAGAATCGTTCAATCGAATAGTGAACCAATTCTTACACGTATTGAATAGAATTATTCACCTGTCTCATTATGCTCAGGAGAGGTCTGATTCCGAACTGATTAACGAAATCCAGAAACGCCTTGCAACCCTGGAGGCGGCTTACCCCGTTATGTTGCAAGTACAAAAGGAGGTCAAAAGTCGCGCCCCGTCCCCAGCTCCGGTAGTATTCACCACCCCTGTCTTAAGTCCATCGCTTTTTGATTTCCCGGGGACAAGTGGTGTAGATAAAGTAGATGTAGGAAAAGTAGAGGTCCCCGCCCCACCACCAGTTTCTAATGAACACGGCGACACAGAGCACATTCCACCTGCATTGTTTATCGCACCGAAAGAAACTCAAACTTTTGATTCATGCTTGGGACTGAACCCTAACAGTATACGCATTGAATGCCCCCGTCAATTTGTTCCGATTAGGCAATCAGTCAGTAATATCACGTCTACTAGGGCGCTACCTCAAAGTGTACCTCAATCAGGTTATACACCGGTGTTCAATACGATTTATAATCGTCTCCCTAACCCGATCGAACATTTATTGCGTGATTTGCCACACACTGATGGTTTAGTCGTGGACAAATTGTTGAAATTCATCGCTCTGTCATTAAAAATTTCAACTCAGTTCGATTTGCCGGATGTACAATTGTTCCAGATCCTTCAACCTTTCTCTCTAGGACCTCTAGCCGATCGCATAAATTTTGCTATTAATTCTAATTATACATTTGATCAGTTTCATGCTGAGGTTCTAAAATATTTTGTGCCGCAAAGATTATTGGCCGTCATTGAAAGGGAGGAATTCTACCGACTCCAGAGAACAGGCGAACCGTTGTCCGCCTACATAGTATCAATTAAAGAGGCCGCGAAATTATTACGTTTAAATTTAATCGAATGTGAAATTGTGAATACCATTTGTTCGGGACTTAATCCTGCCGAAAGATCCAGACTTATCTTCCATAGTCGTCCTCAGACATATAAAGAATTGATTGATATGAGCGTACAAGCTCAAAACTTGAGTTTCGCCGATGAAGAAAGAAACCGAGTTGAACGGCCTAGGAACGATAATTATAGGTCAGGTCCTAACCCGCCTAGTAGGAGTAATGAACAACTTGAACAAAGGTGTTTCTATTGTAAGAAAGTTGGTCATATTGCTCGATTCTGTCATTCTAATCCCAACAACTCACGTTTTCGAAATAACAATAATGCCCAAGGTCAAACACAAGTTTCCTTTACTAAGCGTGACAATGAGGTGAAATGTTATACTTGTAATAAGATCGGTCATTATTCGCGCGATTGTAGAAACCGGAAAATATGACTAGGACAAACAAAAGAAAAACGTACCGCTTCCATGATAGTTAACCAGTCTGACAAAAATTCCACCTATTCGCCTCAGTGTTATATCCAACGGGCTAGACGACATGGTGTTAAGAAAAGCACTAAGAAAAGGGTTAGTAGGTCAAGAAAAAAAAGACACCCTTCCCACGGAAAGATTAGAGGTTTGTGCAATAATGTAATTCCTTTTATTTCCTGTTATTTAGGGTCTCCTAAAATACGGTCTGTTGCTTTAATTGATTCTGGAGCCATACGCTCGATTATTTCAAGAAAGGTTTATGATAGCCTAGTGTCGAAAATTCCGAATCTCATTACTCAGAAAGAAAACATTAGTTGTACAACTGCCAACAACACGCAGCTATTGCTTCATGAGTCGGTAATACTAAAAATCAAGGTAGAAAATTTCAGCTGGTATTTCAAATTCTTCATTACCAATGATGTACCTTTTCCAATGATTTTAGGTTGTGATTTCATAAGTTATTCCAAATTAATACTTGACTTGTTTAATAGAAGATATTTCTTTGGTTTCAAACCCAATTACAAATTCAAATTCGAAGAAGATTGGAAAGCAAAGTGCTCTGAACCTGTAAGCTCTATCGCCGTGACAGAAGTTGCTGATAACTTATCGCATCTTGAACAATCCCAGTTGGAAGGAGTTCTTAATGAATTTAAAGATGTGTTATCCAAAAAATTAGGCAAAACTAATCTTACAGAATACAAGATTCGGTTAACTTCCACCGAACCCGTAAGAAGACCCCCATATCAATTAAATCCAATGAAGATGGAAATTGTTGAAGAAAAAATTAAGAAGATGTTAGCTGAGGGTGTTATTGAGCCAGGGATCTCAAATTATTCATCCCCCTGTTTCCTAGTAAGTAAATCCAGTAAAGACAATTTGAATAGTGATTCATGGCGACTTGTCGTTGATTATCGTTTCTTAAACAAAAAGGTGTCGTTAGATTCAGTCCCATTACCAAACATCGAAAATTGCTTCCACTTTTTCAATGGTGCTAAATACTTCTCAGTACTGGATTTGAATCAAGCGTATTATCAAATCCCCCTTGCTAAAGAAAGTAGACACTTAACTACGTTTTGTACTATGCGAAATACTTATCAATTCAAGCGTATTCCGTTCGGGCTGGCTACCGGTGCACAAGCACTCTCTTCGGTATTAGACCGACTGTTTGGAGACGTGAAATATAAGTTTGTTTTTCATTATTTGGACGATATAGTTATCTACTCTAAAGATTTTGATTCACACCTGGCACATATTGAGGCCGTACTGCTCCGCTTACGTGAAGCTGGTTTCACCGTCAATCCGGAAAAGGCTCTATTTGCAAAAAAACAGATTTCGTTTTTGGGTCACCTGATCAACCAAGATGGTATTTCTATTGATCCTTCTCGCACCAAGAATATTCGTGAATTTCCTACTCCCAAAAATCAAAAAGCTATCGCTCGTTTCATCGGGATGGTGGGCTACTTTCATAAATTTATCCCTAGATACGCTGAGATCGCCGCACCGCTCAATGATCTTCGAAAAAAAATTGTAAATTTATTTGGGATGAAACTCATGAGCAAGCCTTTCAAGGGTTGAAAAAGGCCATATCTTGTCCTCCTATTTTGAAGACGGCCGATTTCTCTAAGCAATTTGTTCTCCAAACGGATGCCTCTTCAACGGCCATATCTGCTGTACTTTCTCAGGAATTTGACGGTATTTTTCACCCTATTGCTTATGCCTCAAAGAAACTGAGTCAACAGGAGTGCAAATATTCAACCTACGAGCTTGAATGTCTAGCGGCGATTTACGGGATGGAAAAATTTAGATTGTACCTTCAACATTCCAAATTTAAATATTGACTGATAATTCTGCTCTAACTTGGATGCTCAATAACCCCAAAAATACGGGAAGAATTGGCAGATGGATTTTGAAATTGTTAACCTACCAATTCGAAGTCACCCACATACCGGGCGATTAAATGTAGTGGCCGATTGCCTTTCAAGAATGTATCAGGATGAAATTAGTACCGAAGAAACTCCAGAAAGTTCAAAATTTGAATCGAACCTTTGTTTAGTATGGTGAATTCGTTGAAGTTGTCTGATTTCCCTCTAGTCTTCACCGATATTAGAGTTCATCAAGACAATGACCCCTTTTGTAAAGATATTCTCGAAAAGATTGATAGAATGAAGAACAATTCCCGTACAGTTTACGGAAAGGTGTTCTAGTTACTGAAGTTAGGACTAGCGATCAGCTGAAGATAGTAGTTCCTAGAATTCTCATCCCCCTTGTATTCAAGTATTATCATGAGACCTCCATTGGTGGACACTTGGGCCTTGCAAAGACCACACATAAGATTCTAGAACATTTTTATTGGCCCGGACTTAGAAAGGATATTGCCCAACTTGTAAAGTCATGTGATATTTGTGGACGTAGTAAACCTTCCACTAAACAAAATTATGGTTTTCTTGCTTCTAGAGTTGACAATGAACCATTAGCTCGTTTCTATTGTGATTTAGTAGGCCCGTTAGTCAAAACTACTGAGGGATATACTCAGATTCTATCTTGCGTTGATTCGTTTACTAAGTTTTGTTGGTTAATACCACTTAGAAAAGGAAATACTGCAGCCGTAATTAGAGCACTGAAATCAATCTTTGTTAATTTTTCTGTGCCTAGAAGACTGGTGACAGATAATGCGACCATCTTCACTTCGACGTTGTTTAGAAATTTTTGTTTCCAATTAGGAATCCAACATATCACAACGCCCCCTTATTACCCCTGCCCCAATGTAGCTGAACGCGTGAACCGAAACTTGAAAAGCGCTCTGATTGCTTTTCACGCAGAATCGCAAACCAGATGGCATGACTGCCTAAGCTGGCTGCCATTGGCCTTCAACCTGGCTTCACATGATAGCACAGGGTGTACCCCTTTTTCACTTATGTTTAGGTATAGTCCCAATCACCCATTGCTTAATGCATGGAAGTTGGATGAGATTTTCCCCGAACGACTAAATTCGGGAACAGTTCAGATTTGGAGGAAGGCTCGAAATAATCTACTTCGAGCACATACGAGAGTGAAGGAGAGATATGATCGGCGTCGTGTCGATGTACCTTTCAAAACGGGTGATTTGGTATTATTACAAGCACATGTACAATCCAGCGCCGTTAATAAGATTTCTAGCAAACTCAGTTACAGGTGGAAGGGACCGTTCGTTATTAAGGACTGGTTTTCTCCGGTTACCGTATCGTTACACGACCCCGCCACCCAAAATTTTGTACAAAAAGCTCATGTCTCTCAAATAAAAATGTTCAACGGTTGAAACCACCATAAACAGCAATTTGAAAGATGACTACTTGAGTTATGTTGAAAAAAGATCCGACCAGGATACAGATCAGTCTATTGAAGGCAAGATTTTTTGTCGTGAGTTATAATTGGATAGGTTTTTGTGAGTATGGCGCCACTCTATAGCCTTGTCTCTATACACTCAACGAGATGATTCCTAATGAATGAGAAGGAGAAAAGAGAAAAGGAGTTATGATAAAGATATTTACCGTATTTGTTAGAAGGATTCATTACGGGTTCATGAAGGGTTTAGTCAAAGATTTTGTTACGTGACAATATAATGTATATAGAAGAAATTCCGGAATGTAAATAACTTGCGCAACTAGATTAGTCATTAAATTATGTTATTAACTTCGTAATATTAAATATATTAGGTAGGTGAATTAGGTTTAATTTTATTCATTGATCGGCTGCATACTCGTGGTAAATGATTGTACAGTTTTCTCACGGTAGTAGATAATTGATTGTTTGGTAAATCGGGTGATGATCAATTTTTGAAGTCATCAACAGTCATAATACAATGTATGTAAATGATGTCTCTAATAATAATAATAATAATAATAAGTTATTTAGCATAAGACGATTTATCATAATATTCTATACTATACCCATTTTCAATAGCTTAATACTCATCCATTCATAGTTAAGAATTATACATTCACATAGTTAGGAGTTAGTACATATAGATAAAATATATTCCCATTCATAAAATAATAAGAATAATGTCTAAGGCCTCATATTTTATATTCTATTCGCTTTATATTTCATATTATTTTGTTGATATCCCTATTCTTTATTAGTTTACCTTCCGTGATTAATACAATTATAATCTTATCATAGGTTTATTCAGTTCAACTGATTCCGTTTTAGTTCACTTTAATACAATTCAGTGATAGAGATTTCCTGCTGGAATACAATAATGGATAGAAATTTTCATAGCTACGGAATGTACATCAAGCGTGTGTCATTGCTCTCCGATGGCTCGCTAGCGTTGCAGTTTCAACCATTATTATCTTTGAATCGTAGTCGATGTAGAATAGTATTGCCTACTGAATTGCTTTATATTGTTAAAAATATATTGCACTCTCAACTCTATAGTAATGATAGTTAGATTTCAATACATTCAGCTGAGTGAAAAAGTTTCATCCTTTACTATTATGATCAAACGTACTTCATATTTTACAACAGCAGAGTAACATAGAACAATTAAAACTATGATGTCTTTTAAACGTTTTCCCTTGTTAGATTTTGCCAAGAAAATAACCAGGGACTCAATAAAGTGATTGAAGTATTCAAGATTATTATACTCGGTCCGTCTTTAGTACCTACTTAAAAGGTGGACACGTCCATATTGTTTTGTCCTGACTCTTGCCACAGTTTTAAAGACTCTTGCCACAAATCTCAATTAGTTATACATTTTGCTGAATTTCGGAATGATTAAAGAGATTTCTTTTGAAGAGGGCCCGCTTCAAATTGGATCCTACTATCAATCCAGAAATTCGACTCTCCAAATCATACAGAATGCCTCTATGGTAACATATCCTGATTAGATTTCTTTTTGCGTGTTTCACACCGGAAGGAAGGGGAGTGTGCCGGGCACTCTCTTTAATTCAGGCCTTTTCCCAGTTATAATAGTAAATTTAATACGCAATAGACTAGAGCCATTATTGTAAGTGAGTTAGCGAAATAAATTATTTTCTCTCTCTATTATGAACGGCCATGACTTCGAGTTTCCCATGATAGATATTTAAAAATTGTGGCTCCGAGTCGTCGAGGAATGTAGATTATGGAATTATCTCTAAAACTTAGCCTTCTTGTCGCGACATAAAATGCGATAAGTTGGAAAACAGCAAGCATTGAAATTATAACAACTACCGATTTTGCAGTTACTATTTGGTCCAAAGGCTGTAGAAGCCACGCGACGATTGGTCAAATTGATTCCATTCGCCCAATAGGAGACCTGTTTCTAAATACAGTAGTGGGGATTCCCCAGTCGAGAGACCAGATTACGTTCCGGAGGACACTTTGCTAGGAGCACTACGAGAGTAAAGATGTAGTCACTATGTTTCCCCCTTTTTGGGCAGGTTTATAAGTTTATTTCAGTAGTTAATGTAGGAGCTAGTTTTATTTTTATTAATGTTTAAAATTTACTAGTAGTGCCATGTCCTGAAAGGTTTAATTGTGTTTCTTCATCATGTACGAATAATTGTTTCTTCAAATAACCGCTAAGCGGTTCATGTGTGTCCCCAAACCAACTTCTTTACTACCACCCCTTTGGTTCCGCAACTTTATGTAAAACCGCTTCAAGACACCCGTTCAGACGACAGGTCTAGGGACGTAAGAGGACGTCGCCGTCAAGCCAAATTCAACCGGTAAAAGCTCACCGCCAAAAACAAGGTACTGTAACTCCGACGATAAAGCAACGTACAAACCAACGAAAGTGCAGTGTAGTGAAACAAAGTTCATTCGAGAATGTCAATAAAGTGGGGATTCAAAATTATTATGAAATGGGTTATATGGGTTACTATCGACGAAATTTGGGTTCAACGGTTTTTTCTTTCTTGAGTAATTTCATGTTGAATTAATTATTTGTTATTTGATGACTGATCTTGTTTGGTTTTGTGACGTATTGCTATCTAAACGGGGATAGTAATGCGCCCCCGAATCAGATGAAGAATGTCAACAAAGTAACATGATATTGTTGTTTCTGTTGTTCGATTTTAGCTGCAATGTTTATGAAACTGTTTGTATTTTTCTATTATTTCAAATGTGGTGTTATTCTATAGTATAAACCTATTAAATCAGGTATGGCAAGATTAATTGAAGTTTTCTTGACTCTAGCCCGTTCACCTGCATGAATTAGGTATAGACTCAGGTATTTTCTAGATGTGCGGCCTATTTCTAAATTCTAAATTTATTCAAAATATCTTCTTAGGCACAGCACATGAGCATAAGCTGCCTAATAAGAAAATCACGTGATAGTTTCTTGCAGATGACTTCAATGTGGGGGTTCCAGGTAATTTTGGATCAAGGTGAAAACCAAGAAGGTGTACACTTCTCTCTGATCCACTATTCCTCAAACGGAAATTATTCTTTGGTTTTCTCCTCATTTAACTTGAGGAAGTTTGACTTGAACCACACCGATGCAGCATCAAAGGACTCACTCATCCTCTCCGTCAGATCTGTTGAAGAGCTGCTCACATCAAAAATGGTGTTATCATCTACACAAGGTAGATCATTTGTCATTATTATGAAGAGCAGGGGGCCGAGTATGGACCCTTGTGGGACCCCATGTGGAATAGCCTTCATTGCAGAAACCCTACCATTCACCTGGACCACCTGGCGACGATCTGATAGGTAAGATTTCAGGAGTCCTAATGAGACATCAGTGACCCCATAAAACTCCAACTTGGACAGCAGAATCTGGTGGTCCACTGTGTCAAAAGCACGGCTCAAATCACACAATGTCAAGCTGTGAAACCCCTGCTCTCAAAGCTCTCAAGCACGACCTTCAAAAGACTTTCCACTGCCTGGGTGTGTTCTTCAAGCCCTAAAAGTTTAAACTAAACTCCATTTTAAACTGGATTGAATCCGCATCAAGTCTTGTCTGTTATAATGTGTTATATTTGAGTTAAAGCCACCAGCTGATTGAATTTAGTTTAAGCTTCCACTGTGCAAACGACCCTTAGAATGAGCCTTCAGATAAGCAGTAACAGAGGTCGCCATGAAAGAAGAGATGTCACTTGATGCTCTGCATCCTATTTCACATCTGGAATGAGCAGAACAAGAGGAAGAGTAAAAGATAATGAATAACAGAAGACCAGAAGTAGAATGAAGATAGGAAAACAACTATCTGTGATTTTGAAGTTCTAGATCCCTCTTTCAAGTGATATAAGAAATTTTCTCTGAAGATAAAATCTTGGATGTTTTTTACGCCACGCGATCAGAAAATGATGGCAATAGGCTGCTACCTAGAAGACGGTGAAGGAAGGAGGAGCGAAGAAGAAGAAGAAGAAGAGAAGAAGAAGAGAAGAAGAAGGAGAAGAAGAAGAAGAAGAAGAGAGAAGAAGAAGAAGAAGAAGAAGAAGCGAAGAAGAACGATGAAAATGGCGGTGAGATACCACAGATAGGATGAATAGGAATGGTGGTGAGATATAATAGAATGGCAGAATAATAGTGATGCTACCGCAGCTAATATACAACAGCTGTGCTGAATTCAGAGGGTGATGAATAGGCCTAGAACATTCTTTGGAAAAGTTTGGTCCATTACAAGATAGAGAACAGTTGCCACGGCCCAACCTCTCCACTCAACCTATTCAAGTGCCATTTTCAGAGTAGCCTACTCCTGCTAAACCGCGGTTGCTCTTTTCATAATACTGTAGAATTGAAGTTTATCTATCTTTTTGCGTGTGTCTTTTTGCAATACCTGTAGAAATTCCGAACAATATTATTTATGGTATGGAAATAAGTTTTGGCTTTTACATCTGAAAAATGTTGTACTAATGCGCGTTTTCTCACGTACATTGAAATGTACAGTGAAATATACGTCGTTACTCGAATGTATTGTGAAAGTCTATCTGCGTTAGTCGTATTGTATGTCGGTGGTATGTCGTCTGTTAATTAAAATTGGTATTGGTATCCTTGTCTATCTTTCCACAAAGAAGATAGCGTTATCCTTTTCAAGATCTGCAACGTTGCCAGATCTTTATTCAACAATGAAGATCAACAAATCTCAATATGCAAATTTATTATTAATTTATTTATATATTGGAACATTGAAATATACTTTCTTGACGAATAGATATATTCTAAGGGCCGGTTAACAACAACATTCAACATATTATTAATAATAATATACAATAATAAATTATTATTTCAGTTTCTTTCAAAACAAATACGTTTTTCAATTCATTAGGTAGCATACTAAAATTTTTATTCCAAAATCAATGACAAATAATAGCATAACGTAGAATGAAATGTTTATTTTTTCTATTCATGTTCCAAAAGCTTAGGTTTTGCTTTGAATTTACAGACCTACACCATACAAAGAAATCGAAACGTATTTTCATAGAAAATTATTGTTACGAAATAGTTTGGAGAGCATTCGAATTATCCCGCTGCAATCAGATGTTTTAATTAGATAGGCCTAATGCCAACAATACAACAGCAAGATATTGAGAATTTCCCTCATGTTTACAGCGTTAGAGTCCTTGACTCAAATAAGTCGAGAACTTAATAGACCCCGGAGTTTAGAACATAAACCCGTGACTCAGAGAGTTGATTTAGACCCGAGACCTTTTTTTAGTCCTGGACTCTGTAAGTCCAGAACTCATAGATCTCGAGCTCGGAAACCGGCCCTTAAATATTGTTTTAATCTACAAGTTCGTATTAAAATTCATACAAATTCATTATTTGAATATTTTGAAATATTGACGAATAGAACATAATAATTATTGTTCTATTCTACGATTCACGCCAACTATGCTTTTTCAAAATTGTTGACAACTTGGGTTGTCTTCTACATCTGATACATCAATCAGATTTTTTTAAATATTACAACTTTGTTGTGGAAAATATCCGTGGAGAAACATTTTGTCGGAACGTTGGTATTATCGCAGCCTAAAACTCAAACACATATCACTATATTAAAGATAACCTCACATACAGATAAGTTCTATAGACCAAGCACTAGGTCAAAGTTAGAAAGAATTATTATTAGAATACTGATAATTATCTAATTATTCAATTAGATAATTGATAATGTCAACACTGTTGGAAACAGGCACCTTCTGAATGTAAAGACATTGATAAATAATGATACTAGAAATGGTGAAAACATGAAGTACCCATTCATTCAAAACATTATTGAAAAAAATGAAAAACAAAATTTTTAACTTTAAAACATTTGAAACATGAAATATTCGTGGGAAAGGTGACATGAAGGGTATGACTTCAGTTTTTATATTGTTATTTTCCTTGCCCTATTCTACCATAGGTACGGAAAGTATTGCTTTCCAAAAAAAATTATGGTACTCTAATTTCAAATTTTCTATACGTTTCAAGGTCCCCTGAGTCCAAAAACATGATTTTTGGGGTGTTGGTCTGTGTGTGTGTGTGTGTGAACACGATAACTCCATTCCCAATCAACCGATTGACTTGAAATTTCAACTTAAGGTCCTTATACCATGAGGATTGGACAATAAGAAATTCAATAAAAATTGAATTGAAAATGGCGGAAAAAATGGCGGATAATTACTGAAAAAACCATGTTTTTCACGGTTTTCTCGAAAACGGCTCTAACGATTTCCTTCAATTTATACCTTGGATAGCTATTATAAGCCCTATCAACTGACATGAGTCTCATTCTGGGAAAATTGCAGGAGTTCCGTAATATCTTGAGAAAAATGGCCGATAATTACTAAAAAACATGTTTTTCACGATTTTCTCAAAAATGACTGACCGATTTTTCAAATTCATACCCTGTATAGTTATTTATCAGCTCTATCAACTGGCATGAGTCTCCTTTCTGGGAAACTAATGGGAGGTGCACCCCATCCTTGAGAAAATAATGGACTTTGTAGCTCCTTCTCGTGCATGAGGTAGGTAGGTAGAGCAGTTCATAAAAAGAAACATACGAGATATTCATCTGTACAACAGCTGTTTTGACGAATTTAAAAAAAATAATCGAATTCACAATTTACACAAAGGAAAAAGTACTCTGAAAACAATTTCTACACATAAATACAGAAGTCTGATCGTAGTTCAAATAAGTTTCGCCACCATCGTCATTATGTTATTCCCTGAATTATTCTCGTTTAAGAATGGGGCTTACAGTTCAATGAGCAAGGAAAGTTGTGTGAGTGTACCACACCCGATTTTTTATAATAATTCAATAAAATAGGCCATACAGTGAGGTGTACTAGATGTTATATGTTACTAGAAATACACTAGACACTGAGAAAGTAAAACGATTCTCATAAAGAGGAGAAGAAGAATAACGAATTCGATAAGAAAAACATGTTGTAAACAGCAGTCGAATTTTATTGGCGTGCAAAAAAAATCGAAACAAAAAAAACGTGAAAGCGCTAGAGAGACAGATGGTATGGATCATTTTGGCTGCTCGTTTTTCGTAATTGAATGTGAGGGTGTTTAGAGGGTAGCTGATGAATAAGGGATGAGCAACCCTCACCCCCCACCCCTCACCTGCTCGCTCATTCTATCTCGCTCTCCTTCTCTTTCTAGGAGCAAAAAGAGATAATACGCGATTCTATTAGTGGGGAAGCTGTCTGCCAGGGTGGCAGAAGGTAGCAACTATCATAGAGGAGGGTTGTTAGAGTGTTAGAGCCTCTAGCTCTACACAAATTGCCAGTGTCAGATGTTTAGAGTGCAGGCGATTAGGGTAGTTGGGGAGGAGCAGTAGAAGGAGTACGAGGATGATGAGGAGGGGAAGAGAGATGGTGGGGGTTGAAGATGAGGGGTAGAAGAGAGAAGGGGTGTGAGGATGAGAAGATGAGAGTAGGTCTAGAATAAGAAGATGTAGAAGTAGAAGAGGATGAAAATGAAGAATAAGGCGAAGGAGACAAAGAAGAAAAATAAGAAAGAGAATAGGAGGATGCAGAACAAGGTGGAAGAAGGGTGATGAGGAGTAGGAAGAGGAGAAGGAGGAGTAGTAGACGAGAATGGATGGTGGTTGAGGATAAGGGAGGAGGACGAGGGAGATAGGGAGCTGGTGGAGAAGAGAGGAGGTGGTGGTAGAGGATAAGGATGATGATGAGGTGGAGGAGTAGTAAGGGGTGGTGGAGAAGTGAGTAGGTATGGAATAAGAAGATGTGGAAGTGAAAAAAAAGAAAATGAATAAGGGGAAGGAGGTGATGAAGAAGAGGATGAAGAGGTGATGAAGGAAGTGGAGGAGGAGGAAGATGAGAAGGTTTAAAGGGTAATGCAAGATGATATCACATGAATAGCTGGTGTTATAATAGACAACTTACAGAAATTGAAAATCTGGTGTGGCGCACTCACACAACTTTCCTTGCCGTTATGAAAATTGATAACCTGACGCTAGTGCTCCCTCGCATCTCAAGTCTACTATTCAAAGATTTGAGCCAGCTGGTGACAAGGTAATAACACTGGAGACACGCAAGGTCTGCTATCTCTTCATAGTGAATCATTTAATAGAATCAACAGTTGCAAACAGTTTGCAATTGAATAATCACATTTTCTCGAATTTCGAGCTATTTTCAATTTTAGGTGAAAATGTTACAAGAAATCAATTGTTGAGATTTTCATGCTCAATCTTTTCCTCAGACTTTTTGTTCAAATTGTATCTGAAGCCTGATAATTTGGGATGGGGCGGAGCTCCTGGAATTTTTGAAGATATGAGACTTGTGGCAGTTGATAGAGCTTATCAATAACTATTATAGGTATGAATTTGATAAAATCGTTGGAGCCGTTTCGGGAGAAAATCGCGCAAAAACCCTGTTTTTGACAACATTTTCGCCATTTTAGCCGCTATCTTGAATGACATTTGATCAAATTTGTTCGTGTCGGATCCTTATATTGTAAGGACCTCAAGTTTCAAATTTCAAGTCATTCCGTTAGGAGATGAGATATCGTGTACACACACACACACACACACACACACACACACACACACACACCCACACCACACACACACACACACACACACACACACCACACATAAAACACACACACACCACACACACACACACACACACACACACACACACACACACACACACACACACACCACACACACACACACACACACACACACACCACACACACACACACACACACACACACACACCACACCACACACACACACACACACACACACACACTCACACACACACAGATGCATACAAACCAATACCCGAAAAACCACTTTTTTTGGACTCAGGGGACTTGACACGTATAGAAATATAGAAATTGAGGTACCTTAATTTTTTCGGAAAGCAATACTTCCTTATCTATGGTAATAGGGCAAGGAAAGTAAAAAAATCAAAGAATATATTTCATGGATCACAGACTAGCAGCTTTTTGAGAAGCTGTAAGTTCCCTTTCCACTGAGAAAGAAATCTCCAAACAGATTTATACAATATTGATACCTTTGTTGGAGCGTTCAAGCTGTTTGAAATTTGGCTTTGAACTCGACGAATTTACATTTTCAACTTTGACCGCTCATAAAAAGTTAAAAAATGTCAAACAAAGGTATAAATTAAATGAATCTTATTGAAAATTTAATCCTCTTCCCAACCATTTCTTCAAAATTAGATTCTGACTGATAGTTTTCTAGTTATTGAAGTTTTTCGAAAAATGAATAATATTATATATATCTAGAAAGCTAATGTTGATATAAAGGTGCGTAAAGATTTACGCGTCGCACATGAGCAATTCACTTTTGATCAGCTGATGCCAAGCTTTTTATACCTGTATCTTACTGTTTCTGTAGAAATACAGATATAGTCGCTGATAGTAAACGGTCATGTTCGCGGCGCGATATCTGTAAGCACCTTAAGAAACTTCTACTGATCATTTCTTGCAAATTTCATGTAGAATCTGTGATATTCGGGCTTTTACACCTTACATGGAAAACACTTTATAATAAATTATTCTATAGAGACCTGGGTAAGATATGAAATAAAGTATGGTGATTATTCAGTTGATAGTTTGAAATTTTCAAGGTTAGGAGCTATCTCTGTCACATTATCTTGTTCCCCTCCTCCTGTGGTCGCCAGATTCAGCTAAACCTTCCAATCTTCCATCAATCTAGGCACTGCAAACTTAGTACTCATACCATGTACCCTTGCACTTTACAAGAACCCCCATGTCAATTCAGATCACAAAAAATCAAAAATACATAGTAAGCAGGGTGAACTGTCTCATTGCATGGCTGGCAGGTTGTCTCCTATCTGCTGGGAAGGGTGACAATAATTGAATGCATGAATCAAGTGCGATATTCTTTGTCATCTATGCATTGCATTCTCACAATTATTCGAGATGGAGGTCTGTGACATTGATTGTGCAAATGGAATGTACACTTGCACAATTGCAAGAGATTCAATTGTGCAATTTTGCATGCGATAAATATTGTGCGTTGACACAATTATTATTAAAAACACTTTGCAATCGGGGGGGGACATTTATTGCATTGATGCTGTTATTGGAAACATCTTGCTCACTCTGAAATAAAATTCGTCATTGTTAAGTGGTGTCGGAATCGGTAGTAAATTTATCATCTAATTTGACAAGCGTTCAATTCATTTGTTGATAGGCGTATATTGTTTTGCTTAGGATGATGCCAATATAAACCCACTTCTTGTATGATAGGAGGAAGGGAAATAAAAGCGTGAGAGCTAATATGTCGATAATAGAATCTGCTTTTCAGAGAAAACTCATACATTGTTTTTCTATGACTTCATGTATCTGATTTGTGCTGATTTATAAAAGTGCTTATGTATTCAATGAGTAAAGAATGTAAGTATTATAATTCCATAGTATTATAATATTTAGTATGATAGGACCGAGCGAAGTGAGGCCCAAGATTCAAGTCGACGGTTTGGCATTTTCGTAATGGTTAAATTTTTATATGTTTTTATGTTGCGCATTTACGGCGAAACGCGGTAATAGATTTCATGAATTTGACAGGTATGACCCTTTTTAAATTGCGCGTCGACATATATACAAGGTTCTTGGAAATTTTGCATTTCAAGGATAATATAAAAGGAAAAAGGAGCCTCCTTTATACGCCAATATTACCGTAAAAATCAGACTATAGAATATTCATCATAAATCAGCTGTCTAGTGGACTATAATGCAACCCGTTCAAAAACATCGAACATCTTGAAAATTGTATCTTTCCATCAACGTTGTAGAAGTTGCAGCCAGACCTGATAACAGCGCTCACCATATATTCCGGGCGACACGTCAGAAAGCTCTATATTTATTTAGATTTTTTCTAGACATTTTAAATTGATAAATTATTTATTAATTTGTGAGAAAACATAACAACAGGTCAATGTAACTTACTGAACGCGAGGTCTACTGTTCACAGAAACTACTATAGTATTATTATTTCTATTAATATACAGTATTATATTCCATACTCACTGATTGTATTGGTGCGATGGTGTGAAATGCTGATACTTCTGAAATCGATTGAGTATATCAGGTTTATACATTTTTTATTAGGTTAGCAAAAACAATACACGATCGGAACAGAAAAAACAGGCTATGCCAAAACTTCTTCAATTTCCTAATTTAGTTAATTTAATTTTATCATCGTCTATGAGTATAGACTTCTTGAATGTATTGTTTGGTGAATCGAAAATTATGAAACGTGTAAGTGCAGTTTAAAAGTGAATGTATGATTAGGTTAGCAAAAACAATACAACGATCGGAACAGAAAAACCAGGCTATTGCCCCAAACTTCTTCAATTTCTTAATTGTAATTCATCATCGTCTATGAGAGTATAGACTTCTTGAATGTAATTGTTTGGTAAATCGAAAACTATGGAAACGTTAAGTGCTGTTTGAAAGTGAATGCATCTATCTTTGTTTTGTTGAGGGTGGTGCTATATAAGCTTGTAGACTTGTGGTTGGATCATGAGAAGAGAGTGATGTGAAAGCTGAATGGATTTACTGTTTTAGGTAGATTCCTAACAACTTCTGCATCAGATTATTTATTTATTATACATTGATACATACAATATCATTCTCAACTATGAATGTGCAACTGTACAACTATCATTATGTAACAAATACACAAAGTCGTATGATATATCTGGCACAAAGATACCGTATAAAGCACCTATTGAAACAGCCTTAATCCCGTTTGGGAAGAGAATGGAATATATAATTGTTTCACCAAGACACTAATTATGAGTACAATATTTACATTTCTAAGGAGATAATAACAGAAAGTACCTAATCAAGAAAATAACAATTCATAGCAGTATTATAGGTACAAATGTGTACATTTGTGTACTTTCATTGTACTACAATGAAAGTCGCTATAAAAAGTAAATTACGTAAAATAGCACGCTTCTATAAAGCTTTATAGCACGGTTGTCTAATCTAAAAAAAATGATAAAAACAGTATAAAAACATAATTATTATCTAACGAAAATCCTAAATAAATGCTGTGAATCACCCCAAAGACTTCTGCTACTGCAGACATTGACAACAGGGTTAACAGCTAGATGGAATTCGAAGAGAACTACTATCCAAAAATTAGTTGCCAACCCGGGAATCGAACCCGCTACCTCCCAATTGCTAGTCAGGAATGCTTAATTACACCAAACTGACATCTCTGGATAGCAGCGCTCATTTGGCAACTAATTTTTGATAGTTGTTCTCATCGAATTCCATCTAGTGTTACCCTGTTGTCAATGTCTGCAGTAGCAGAAGTCTTCGGGGTGATTCACAGAATTTTTAGATTTTTTTTTTTTGTTAAATAATAATTATATATTATTTAGCTTTTGAATAAATGCATTCTCTATTTAATTCCATCAGTATAAAAACAGTTGAAGGATGAAACATACCAGTTTCTTCAAACAAAAAAAAAAAATTGTATAATAATGAAATTATTCAAACAAGTGTAAATGAAAAATATTGTGCCGACTATTATAACCTTAGTGTCCGGTTTCCCATTAGGGAACTTTGGACTATATACGGCGAGGTGGAACTACCTTGGGTCCCCAACATTAAAAACTATAATATATTCGAACAAACCATTAATAATGTAATAATATAATAATAATAATAATAATAATAATATAATAATATTCAAACAAGTGAAGGTCAATCATTCCATCCACTTATTCATTGAAGTATTTTCAGTCATCGTATATGATAAGTTTCAAGTGGACAAGAAGCAGACCGAACAAAAAAGCTCTTTCACTTCAAGAGTTAGAAAATGTTGATCTGTAGGTGTGAACACTATTGAGAAAGGGGAGGTGAAAGAATAGATTCCAAAGTCGGAAGAAACTTCTCCCCAATCACATTCTCTCCTAACACACAAACCAAATCAAAAATTAAACAGGGAACTTTCCAACTAGCCCTGATCACTTTTTCTACTTTCTCTTATTCTCTCTCCTTCTCTTACTATTTCTCCTCATCAGTCCAGTTTTCCAGTTCCTTCTCACTCTCAGTCGCCAATTTCTGACACACTAGTATATTTTCTTCCTTCTTCAAATATTTCTCTCTCTCTCTGTTCTCCTTATGCACTATTTTCTTCTCACTCTCAGTCCTGATTTCTGAACACTGAAGTATATTTTCCACCTTTTCCAACGGTTTCTCTCTCTCTCTGTTCTCCAGTATTCACTGTTTTCTTCTCACTCTCAATCACTGATTTCTGAACACTGGAATATATTTCTTCCTTCTTCAAATATTTCTCTCTCTCTCTGTTCTCCATTATGCACTATTTTCTTCTCACTCTCAGTCGCTGATTTCTGAACACTGAAGTATATTTTCACCTTTTCCAACTGTTTCTCTCTCTCTCTGTTCTCCAGTATTCCTGTTTTCTTCTCACTCTCAATCACTGATTTCTGAACACTGGAATATATTTTCCTTCTTCAAATGTTTTTCCTCTCTTCTCTGTTCTCCATTATGCAATATTTCTTCTCACTCTCTGTCGCTGATTTCTGAACACTGAAGTGTATTTTATTCTCTTTTTCCACTGTTTCTCTCTTTCTGTTCTCAATTATGCACTA
>NC_052509.1:25356206-25389663 GCF_014356525.2 Nilaparvata lugens
GTGGAAGATTTCAGTTCCCCTGCCGAAACGAAGCCCTACGGGTATTTGTTGGCTGTTAATTAAGATGTAAAATCTAGCATACTTTATGTAAAATGAACTGAAAAATTAGATAAACCCGTTTCCAGACCGTAGCTACAGTAATTTTAAAGATTTTATGAAATATGCGAAACTTGGTCCCAAAAAACAAGTTCCTTTAAGGTTTGAAGCAGATTTACTATGTTAAATGTACAATAAACACTTTACAATAAATATTTTTTTTACTGAACTTGTAGAAATTTAATTTCAAAGAGTAATATGTCGAATAAGTCTAGAATAGACACACGCAACCTTGGAAAAAACCTTAATTACATACAGAACGCATGAAAAGTAGAGAGCTTAACACATTTTTCATGCGTTTTGTATGTAATTGAGGATTATTTTTTAAGGTTGCGTTTTGTCATATAGACTTATTCTACATCTTTCTCTTCAAAACAAAATTTTGTACAAGTTCAGTAAAAATGTTTTGTTTATTACATTATGCTTGAGAATGTACAATAAGTACATTATAGTTGTTTGAGAGCTCGACGAGAGCGGTCGTATCGGAGTGGTTGCTGAGTCAGCTGTGCAAAGTTTAAACGTTCCGTAACAAAATATTTTGTGCTAGTGAACCGTGCTGTAGTGATATTTTATTTGAAGATTTAAAAATGTCTTGTTTTATTTGCTCTAAATCCGTTCGAATTCAGGTGAGCTGATTTCATGTGTCGACTGTGAAGCGAATTTTCATATAGGATGTGTGAAAATGACCAAGGACGATGCGGACTACATAATGAGAAACAACAAATTTGGAGATGTGGCAGCTGTTCCTCTACACGTCGCAAAAGTATGGTGAGTGAATCGACAACAGGAAAGAAGGACGTGACTCTCCAAGAACTCGCAGGAGTTCTTGAGGTAATTGCAGGAAATCAGACGTCGATGAAGGAGAATATTAAGAAAATGGAGTTGAGCTCGGGAAATCAATTGAATCATGTCATCAGGCGATTAACGACATAATAAGAAGTTTGATGAACAAAACAAGCAAATTAGCACATGCCTCATCAACATCGATAAGCTTTCAACAGAAGTAGCTAGCCTCAGAAAGAAAATGCAGAACTGAAGGAACACGTCGAGGATATGGAACAATACTCAGACAAACAAGTATATGAATAAAAGGAAAGTTACGAGGCAGTTTTCTACAAAGCAGATGGAGAAACAACAGACCATCCAGTCCATGTGAATGAAAGTCTAGCACCTACGCGAAGAAGGATTTTCACCATGGCGAGAGAGATCTTCAAAGAGGCGACATCAAATACCTATGGATCAAGGAAGGGAAGATTCTAGCTAGGAAAGAAGACGGAACACCAGTTATTGAACTCAAGAACAGTGAACAAGTGAAAAGTTGAGCGTGATAAGTGCATCAAAGCAGCCAGGTAACCAAGAAAATAACAGTGTCAGTACCGTAAATAAAAATGTCATCAGAGATAAGTACCAGAGAAACACTAATTATTCATCAAAATATACGCAGTCAAGTAATTTCGATTTATTCTTAGTGCAAATGAGGAAATTAGAAAACAACCCGCTAATAATAGTCTTGACAGAAATATGGATACTAGAGAATGAAATATACTTATATCATATAGAGGGCTATTCCGTACATTGTATTTTAATCATACTACAGAGCAGGAGGAACTTTGGTTTATATAAGCAGTGAGATAACGTTCAAAACAAAGATAATAGTTTTTATTTCAGCGGACTGTGCACATATATCTTGTTCATATAATAATTTTGAATTTCAGTTGTTGGCTGCTTACAGGTTGCAATCAAACTCACCCAAAATATTTCTTAACAAATTAACCTTGTACTTAGAAGAAATATTTATATATAACGAAACAATGAGGTCCCTTTCTTTTTCACGGAGATATAATATAGATCTTTTTCAGAACACCAGAATTATTGACGATTACAAATATCCAATGAATAGTTTTGGATTTGAATCACTCAATACTGATTACACTCATAGGTCCCGTAACAACTCTTTATTAGATCATCTTTACTTAAAATCCGGCAAAAATAGAACAAAACTGAATAAAATTAATCTAATTCCAGAAATACTACATTTAGATCACAGTACAATCATACTTAAAGTTGAAGGATTGAAGAGATCCAACGAAGAAGCAGATACAATTATAAAAAATATGCCTAATCAATTACCGGAAGTTGAATAATATTTTATCATCGATTGATTGGGATAGAGAAATACCAGCAGTATCGGTTGATTGATTGATTGATTGATTGATGAGTACTTTATTTATGTAGATTACAATATACTGGCTTATACACTTATATACAATAGCTTACAATACAGCAAAGTTATAGATGAATTCATAATATAGACTAAGAAAATAACTATTGAACTGTATATGATATGAAAAAGCAATTTGTAATATAATAACTATAGATAATAATCATATTGTTATGCATCTACATAATTGGCGGAGCTTTGGACATATCAATGTCCATTCTTTGGAAGAATATTAAAAATATCCTCCCCACTAACTCTCTAACAAATCATTGATGAGGGATGATGAGGGTTGATGAGGGATGGGAAAATTTCATTGACATTTTAAAAAGCGCTATCAAAGATTCACAAGAAAATCTTCTTTTAAAAAATAACTTGACACAGAAATATAGGTCGCCATGGATAAATAGTTATCTGATCAAGCAAATAAACTTAAGAAATGAGTTATACAAGAATGTAATCAAACAACTTAATAATGACGACTTGAAACAAATATACAATACATTCAAAAATAACTTACGTAATGAACTGAGAGAAAGAAAACAATATTATTTTTATTCAAAACTGTTTAGAGAAAGCCAGGGAAACATTAGAAAGATGTGGAAAACAATTGACACGTTAATAGGATTGAAAAAAAAGAACCACTAAAACTGATTGTTGATGAGCAGGGAAATAGCATACATGATAGTATAAAATTCTAATTCGTTTAATTCTTATTTTCTAAATGTTGTGAATAAAATGAATGATGAATTAGAACAAACCACATTGCAAACCAGGGAAGAGTCTGCTAGAATATCAAAAAAGGTTTCCATACAAATCTCCAACTAATTCAATTTTTCTCCACCCTACAAATCCGGAGGAAGTAGCAGTATAATAAGAAAATTGAAAAATAAATCTTCGCCAGGTGTAGATGGAATAAGCACAAGCATGATTAAAAACTACATTAATTATTTGGACAAATTACCGATCTAATTAACCTGAGTATTGCCAAAGGAAAATTCCCAAGCATGTTCAAACACAGCGTAGTTATACCTATTCCTAAAAAGCCAAATTGTAAAAACATAGATCAGTTCCGCCCAATTTCACTTTTACCGGTTTTTTCCAAGATTTTAGAAAAATATTCAAGATTAGACGTGAAAACTTTATAAAAATAATAACTATTTTAGTGACAACCAATATGGTTTCCATGAAGGAAGAAGTACAGAAGCGGCAATTAAAAATCTCATTTCAAAAAATATGACAGTTTTAGTGTTAATAATAAGTGTGCAGCTCTGTTTCTTGATATATCTAAAGCATATGATGCTATTGATAAAACATGCTTCTAAAAAAACTTGATTATCAGGTTAAGAGGAATGCTAATGATTGGTTAAGATGCTACCTATCTATAGGAGTCAAAGGGTCAGAATTAACAATACGTTGAGTGAACCCGGGGACATTACCATAGGTATTCTCAAGGATCAGTGTTATCAAGTACTTTTTCCTGGTCTTTATCAACGATTTGACAGATGGTGACTTACAGGGAAAGATCACATCTTTTGCAGACGATACAGTTATAGTTATTCGGCCAAAACAAATCAAGAACTTAAAAATAAATTAGAATGGATCTTAAGCACCTTAGGTGGTGGTTTTGCGAAAATAAATTAACTATCAACAACACAGACAAATGTAATATAATACAATTTAATCTTCAAAACACGAATCAGGAGTTAACTAGTATTTACTTCCATAATTGGATTGTGCGCAACAGGTGAATAATATATTGTGTAACTGTGAAACAATAAAACAAGCACGTACAGTTAAGTATCTGGCCTCATATTGGATAGTAGGCTCACTTGGTCAGATCATGTACAGAAGATAAAAATGAGTTATTTGTATACATAAGGAAGTTCTATTACCTCAGACAGTTATGTCCAAAAGAAGTATTGTTACAATTATACCATGCAATTATTGGTTCTAGAATAAATTATGGAATAATATGCTATGGGATTCATATTAAACCTGTGATTACTGGTCAGAAACATATATTAAAAATAATTTGTAATAACCTAAACAATATAGTTCAATGATGCTCTTCAGAGAACTATCAATATTATCAGTGAGACATTCTTTTCTATTCAAAGCATTGCTGGATTGAGCTGAAAATAATTTCGATATTCAACAGATGAGGGAAAGAATAAACCTCAGGATTCACAGGACATAACCTCCCAAAACCAAGATTAGAACACTCCAGACGACACTTCAAATACATAGCTATAAAAATATTCAATTCACTTCCAGTAACAACAAGGAAAATAACGTCACGTCAGTTATTTAGAAAAGAAATCAAGAAATTCATTTTACAACTAGACAACCCGAATGATTTTTTACTAAATTAATATAGGACTAAATTTAGTATAATTTACACATTACACGACATGAACACTGCAGCAATCAAAGATCATTGAACTCACAAATCCCATCCAGTATGCGTAAACAGTAAGACAGTATCAAATTTCAATCACTGTCTCTTTCTTCAAACGCATTCATTTATGGTCTAATTACATCAGCACTTGAAAAAAAAAACGAAACGTTAACTATGAATAAATTGAACTAAATATGAAAAAAAACAGCAACCACTCCGTACATAGTTTTAAGTTTTGTGTAAGTGTTGTGAGTGTGTGTGTGTGTGTGTGTGTGTTTGTGCGCATGTGTGAATGTGTGTGCGTATGAATGTGTGCGCATATGTGAATGTGTGTGCGTATGAATGTGTGCAAGAATGATTATAAATATTGACATATTGATTTATTTCAATATATACCATATTCATTATTATGTTCTTCTTGATATATATTTAAATTTGTATATAAATATTTTAATTATATATATTCAAGTGTCCCCACACAGGGTAGCCTATAGAACACATATAGAAATTAGGAAACAATATTGTATTTGATTTTTGGAATGCATTTGATTGTTTAATTTTTTTTTTTTTAATAAAGAATTTTGAATAAAAAAAAAAGTTGTCATTGAATGTCAAATGTTGTGAAAATATTTATTAAGGATTATTTTTTTAAGGTTGCGTTTGTCTATTGTAGACTTATTCTACATCTTCTCTTCAAAACAAAATTTTGTACAAGTTCAGTAAAAAATGTTTTGTTTATTTACATTTTGCTTGAGAATGTACAATAAGTTGCCATTGAATGTCAAATGTTGTGAAAATATTGTTATTAAAAAAAAAACTTTTTAAGTGGCTGGTTTTGAGACCTTTCTATTGTTTGATGATTTTTCGATTCTTCTTATGTAATTCTTACTTTGTGACTTTATTGTGCGTATGTATAGCTCTCTTTTGCACACACAGTATTCTATTGATATATTTACTATTGTTGCTGATCCCCATGCGACAATACCATATTTGAGATGAGATGATCTAAGTGCTTAAAGGGCTAGTAGGATGTAAATGCTGTCTTCTCATCTGTTATATTGCGAATTCTGCGGATCACTTACACTGCCGAAGATAGCTTTTTACACAGTTGATCTATGTGCTTTTGCCATGTGAGGTTTTTGTTCACCACATTTCCCAGGAATTTTGTAGTGTCGGTCTCCATTATTTCTCCATCCAGGGTTCGTACTGTTGTTTTCTATTTGAGAATAAGACAGACTGTTTTTTAGTGTTGATGGTGAGGTTTAATCTATCGCAGATCCCTTTGATTTCATTAAATGCAGAGTCGATTACTTATTTTTTAGACATTTCCTTGCTTGTGGGCACAAATATTGTTGTATCGTCTGCTCCTAATTCCTCTCTAATTCCTTAGGAAAGCCATTGATATAAAATAAATGAGAAATAGCATGGGGCCCAATATCGATCCCTGTGGTACGCCTGTAGTAACTGTTTATATGGATGATCTATAGTTTATTACATTGCTATTGACTTTATGTTTTACTTCAACATATTGTTGCCTGTTTGTGAGGTAATTTTCTAGCCAGGCAAGTGCATTTCCTAAAATTTTTGGTTTCTTGAATTTGTTTTTTTATATTTTCAAGTCTATAGTATCAAATACCGTTTGCAGATAAATGAAGAGTCCACAGGGGGTTTATGTTCTTCACACATTTTTGTAATCTCATTGTGCAGATTTGATATTGCAGTCATTGTGCCGAAGCTCTTTCTGAATCCATGCTGTTGATTGACAAGTAGATTGTTGTTTTCAAAATGGTTTATAGGTTGATTATAGACTAACCTTTCAATATTATTTTTGATAGTGGTAGATTAGCAATTCGGCCTGTAATTTCTGGGATCAGTTTTGTCGCCTTTTTACAGTTCAGGCCATTTTCATGTATGGAGGAAAAGACGAGTCTAAAAGACGAGTTTGCAATGTCTAGGAGTGGCTTTTTTAACTTGCTCTTGCAATACTTCATTATTTTCACTGTAATTTCATCATATCCAGCTGAATTACTTGGCTTCAGATTATCAAGAAGGCAGTCAATGTCCGATTCTGAAACTGTGGAGAATTTTCTGAATAGTGGAGCATCAATCACGTCATCCTCACTATTTGTATCATGCATGTTTGACTTTGCTGGTGGTTGCGTGAACAGAGTATTGAAGATGTCACTGATATGTTTGGGATAAGTTATTGTTTCGTTTTTCCAGTTTTTCCAGGACTAGGTTGTCTTGTATTCCTAGCTTGCTTTTGTTTCTTTCATTGTTGATTATCATCCAGAGGATTCTCGGTTTGTTGTCTGTCTGTTCAATTCTACCTCTTATTTGTTGCAATTTCTTTCTCTCACTTCAGTGTCGTAAGCCTTTTTAATGTTAGAAAATTCTTCATCTTTCAGAGAGCCTGTTGCCAAAAACTGGTTATTTGCTTGGAGTAATTTTTGTCCCAGTGATATTGTGTTATCATCCCAGAAGTAGTAATCTTTTTCAATTCTCGAGGCATTACGCTGTCCATAATTATCCGCATGATCTTCAGAAAGTTATTATATTTGTCATTTACTTGTGGAGAGTTTGTCACCGTTGTCCAGTCAGCTTGTTGAAGTAATGTCTTGAGACGATTCAGATTTTCTTTCGATACGTTTCGGGTGTGTTTCTATATAGCAGTTTCATATTCCACTTTACCAGTTATTTTGCTGATGATAGTGTGAAGGTCAGAAAATTGGTTTGGATATGCTTTTATGTGCATATTGTGATAACATCCATCAATGCTAGTGGTTGAGTCTTGAGTGATTCTAGTAGCTGGTAACCTGTAAATTCGGCAGCCATGTTGAGTCAAAATATTTTCAGGGCCTTACAGATTTGGCTCTCTGGTTTTAGAATGTCTATGTTGGTGTCACCGAGGACAACTACTTTGTAACGCTTTCCAGAGTATTTTTGAAGTATACATCGAAGTCTGGATAGGAAATCATCCTCTGTCCTAGGATATGGAGACCGGTAGGTGCCAATAACGATTAGGTTCATCTGTTTTAACTGTACTTTCACCGCTACCGTTTCAAACAGCTGTTCTGCGGGTGCATGTGGTTGAATTAAGTTCAATTTCTCGATACTCAATTGTAGGTTACTTCTTTTATACATGTCAATGCCGCCCGAGAGAAAGAGATTAGAAGACAGATGGATTTATTATAATACGAATACTAATAAAGTTGAAATACCAGAAAACTTGTAGTTGCCATCACTAACCCAAGTTGACGATACCCGATACCTAATTGTGATAGTTGACAGATGAATGAGATGGCATCTACACATCAACTACTTCTCGAAAAAACTTCAAGCGTTAAGCGCAAAAATATTTTACATGCATAAAACTATTCCGGTCGACTGTCTTCACCTAATTTATAAATCTCTCGTAGAGTCTATCATTAGGTATGGTATAGATTCATGGGGCTGTGCAGCTGACTATTTGTTGCACAGAGTAGAAAGATTCAATTAAGAACCCTGAAGTGCATAACATCTCGATTGCCTCTTATCAACTTAAATACCTTTCTAATGTACAGTTTTTTCACCATATCCTAACTCCAAAGAACTTCTATATTTACAAAATTATAATATTTCTCAAAAATAATATTCAATACAGATCCTTTGCTCCATCATCTACTTACAATTCAAGATTACCAGTTATATATCAGTTACCTCGATTAAGAAATATATATGGAAAAAGATCACTCCTCTACATACTTCCTAATTATTTAATAAATTGCCTCTGAGTATTCGAGATTATTCAAAAGTGATTTTCTTAGCTATCTAATAAATAACAATTACCTCATATGAAGAAACAGCTAGCAGAGATTTTGCTGGTACATCAATTTTATTGAGTCACTGCCGCCAGCCAGAGCAACCACTTATAATTATATCTTGAAATTCAACGTTCATTTCTCAATTTTTTCCCCCATGTATGTTTATTATAATTTTTGTTTTAGTGAATACTCATTTTTCATGATTTATGATTTGATTTGATTGATATTTTTCTTTTACTTGAGTAGTTTATCTAATTTATTTTCTTAAATTTTATTATTCTAGTTCTATCCTTATTTTTCTATCCTCACCACCATCCTTCCTTTACATCCTCTTCTTACTTCCCAACTTCCTTTGCATGCAAAAATTTTTTTTTCTCTTCCTTTTATCAAATTTGTTAATTTTGTTTCTTTGTAATGTACGATTCTATAATTTACTATGTATACTTATATAGGCACCTACTGAAAAACCTTTGGGTTTAGTGGGACCTCCAATGTAAATATTTTGTTCAATAAAACTTGATTGATTGATTGATTGACAAAAACAATATATTTATTTTGTGTACTGTAAGTTATAAATTAAGTTATACGTGTTTTATTGTCTTATCTCAAGACTATTGTTTTGTGACTTTTCAGGTGGTTTGAAAGTAGTACATCCTGCTTAAAATGGAGAAGAGTCGATTTTATCGAAGATTCTCGTTGAATCCAACAAGCATCTTGCCGCAGGAAAATGATGACACGATTTTTAACACAAAATCACCTTTGTCACCCAGTCTAGATTTGTCAGATTCGGTTTGCAGCTTCAGAAGTTCCATCAGAATTCACTGTAGAGGAGCATCCGAATCTAACGGTCATGATATCGACAATGCTGTTCAAGAGTTTTGCTCTGGTTCAAACTACAACTCAGAACCAGAAGACATGCAAGATTACGTTTATGTCCAAAACAAGAGTTCGGTGAATGCGTTGGATTGTATGAATTCTAGTATAGAAAAGGATAAATCACTAAATAATATGGACAAGCCCGAGGATTTTGGTCCATTTGTCTATACCAGTTCCCCCTTGGCTTTAAGGGGTAAAAAAGTGTCCTTGTCATTACAAGATATGTCATCCATAGAGACATTTCCGCTGCTACCAAAAACAAACAATGGTTTTTCTTCAGAAACAATACCTAGTCAGTCCTTGTCGTCAACATCAAAATCCAAAGACTCAGGCTTCCAAAGATCAGCTAGCTGCTTGAGTTTGAACAGTGGCAATCGGAGCTACGATCATGTTCAAAGTAAAGTCAAGCAGTATATAAGAGATATTAAAAATTCGGAAGAATCTAGAAAGAAACGAAAACAATCAGTAATGAGTCTATGTAAGGATCCCCCTTTGATTAATCAGAAGAAAAGTGATACAACCTGTTCTATTAATTCAATCACTGAAACCATTGATAATGATAGTGATCTAGTTTCCGTTTTAAAAAATGAACTCAAAGAGAAAGATAGCACTTTGAAGCAGCTGCAAGAAAATTATAACTCGTTACTAAAAAAATATGCTGAAGCTGTAAATCAGATTGATTTCATGAGACTCCGCAACTCTTTGAATAACTCCTATCGTTCGGATTTATCTGTAAGCAACGAAGACCTTACCGACAACAATTTAAACTACTCCAAGAATTTGTTTCCAACTTGTCATTCTAATAATATCAATCGATGTCAGACTGAAGATTCTACTACAAGCTTACCAAATAGATTTTCATCGCTGAGTAATAATAATAAAGTTCATGAACATCGTCCTGAAGTGGCTAGAATGCAAAAATCTGAGTCTCTAGACTACAAAATATTCAATACCAAACAAGATTCTACTCAGTTGCCAACGAAAGAAGAACGACCTCAGTCATCCAGCTCTTCAACTATTGTGAGTAATCCTCAAAGAACAAAGACTACTTTAGGACCTATAAGCAAATACTATAGTAGTTCGTCGAGGTTGGGTAAGAAACAAAATGTGCCGCTTCCTTCGTCGAAGATGGCAAACAGTGAATTGTCGCCTCAACATTCTGCAAGTGAAAGCCACAAAAATGCCTTGCTTTCTACGACTGATCACTCACCATTACGGAGCTATAGAATGCGTAACATCTCTAAAGTGAGTCCATTTGAACGAGTTCATTCATATCTGGAAAACTTCAAAAAGGTAGGCAAACATTCATAAATTAAATTATACAGATTATTAACGTTACAATTCTGCGAATCTATTTACAAATTCAATAGACCTCGTCTTAATTATACATTTGCATTGGAACAGCTAAAAACGTCTTACTTTACTGTTACAATATACAAGTTTCATTAATTCGGATTGAACTTGTAATGAATATTTTTGATACTGCAAACTGGTCGAGTTTTTCTTGCCTATCTTTTAACCGATACAAAATTTTAGCTGATCTTCCTTTATTCACTCGAAAATTTGGTAGGCCTAGGTAACATTGATTTATTTTTTCTTATCCATATTTGGATAGGATTATATTATTCATCACATTGGATTGTTATTTTATTTGTTGATTATAAGTAATGTGATGCATAGCACGTATATCATCCAATAATGGTCAATTTCATTCAAAAGTTTAGGTGCAAGATAATATTGATTGTTTGAGCTACAATAATTAATGAAACTGTTAATAGAATTTAAATCAAATGTGTAACATTCAAGTTATGTCCAATACCATAGTTTTCACATGAATATGCTAAGGTTATATCACAGTTATATTATTTCTCATTAGCTATAATATGCTATAAGCTATTATACCTCATCAGCATGTGATAGTTGAGACTAAATTTTTTCATGATTGGAGCAGTTTTTTCAATGCCACACATGCTTATACATTTTTCCATCAAATTATTTTCTATGTGGACGAAACCCCGTTTTCAGAATTAATACAAAACTGTACATTAATATTGGTTGCTGTTGGTTTCATGTAGAATTTTTTATTTCTTGTTGTAAAGGCAAATTTATTGTGTATTGCTGGAATTCTGTCAATGGGTTTTTACTCATTTTTTATACATGTTGTAATCTATTTCTAAGGAAGTTTGATTTCATTAGGCTTCAAATTTACAAACTCAGTATTAATCAATCTAAACACCATTTGCAATTCATTTTTTAAACATTTTTGGGATAGTCTCTTTCAACTTCTATATTTATGCATAATAAGTTAGCTTATCTCTTATTAGTGAAATATTCATTGTACCCTTTCGAGAGTGGTACAATATCAATTATCAATATTTCAAAATGTGTACTGTTTTCATATTTTGCTCATCCAATTCACTTTTACAGTAATCTTTGAGATTCCAGTATTTAAATTATTTGATTGCTTGTTATCTAATAAATAATTAATGTTGGCTTATTCTCTAAATGTGAATGTTTCAATTATCTCCATTGATAGTATATTTCCAATTGTGTATTGATATGTGAATGTGCTTTTGCAGATGAGAGAGGATTCTCTGCCGACAAAGATAGATTCGAAAGGTAACACGTCCAGTGACGAGTCAACGCATGAAGCCTACACCGATAAAAATAGATCCAAAAACTACACTACAAACCAAAGTAAACTGTCCAACCGTGATGCAAGTCGAACAACAACAAATCGGAGCAAAAGTGAGCAGAATCTTAGCAATCACAAAATATTCACTGAACTGTCAAATCAGAATGTGAGAAGTAGCAGCGGTCGAGTTTTGCTGTATAGTAATGGTGGCAGTCCAACACCTCATACATTGTTTGATTTGAATAGAAAGAGAAGTATGGAAACATACGCTTTTCAGTTGAGAGGCTCTGAGAAACCTGGCAAAAAATGTAGTCGCAACCTTCTTGCTCGCGGTGACACGTTTGATAGTCATTCATCCCTTGATGAAAACTTCTCTGATGACGTTGATGGTTTCGGGCATAATATGGAATTTGAAAAGCATCTGTCTGATGACAGCTCTAGTATATCTTCGTCTATATTTTCCTTGCCCAAAGATGAAGGATACCATCCGCCACATAAGAATCAGACCAGCAGATCAGAAACCGATTGGAAAACCGTTTCTCACACTAAAAGCGTGAAATCGATCGTTTGGGAGAAACGACAATCCTATCAGACATCAACTATTCCCAAGCGCAAGAAGGGAACGCCTGATCGTGTGTGTTACTCTCCGAAGAATCGTCGTGTGCCTGTTAAGAAGACCCCAAGTCAAGAGGATGTTGGTCTCAAATGTCGCACCACTCCATCGTCAAATCAGAAATCTGAATTTCATAAGAAATTGAAGATCTACACGGACATATTGAAGTCGAAGCCAAATCGAGATGTCGGCGTGCAAGTGTCTGAACAGAAGCAGTTGGTGGTGAGTTCTTTTTATAGTCCGTACAAAATTACTTTTGACTTGGGAGGGACATGCGCATCAGAGAAAGCATACAGCGGTAGGGATACAGAAGCGCGATGTTACCTTCCTGAACCGGCCAGCGTTCTCTAACTTCTAGTGACTGTTCTTGTGCTCATGCTACACTTACGAAGTTTCCTGTCTGAAAGCACTCAGACGACTGACTCTAATCATCAAATTGGCAACTGCGCTTCTACCTATGATTCTATTCATCACTGTAATTGGCTGATCTCCCACCATTTCTCTGCGCTGCATATTCCTCCAAGTCAAAAGTAATTTTGTATGGTCTACAGTTTTCACTCTACAATCATTAATTGTATCAAGCTGTAGTAGAACCTTACTAACACTTTTGGAATACTTTGAACGATTTTTTTATGTTAAAATTAAAACACTACCAGTCTTATACGTTATTTTTATATATTATACTGCATAAATTATATTTTATAAAATAATATTTAAGGTTTCACCAGAAAAATCAAAATCTTGTGCGCTTTTATGAGCATTATTCGTATAATGTTTTATTGAAAAATGGTTTTAGACAGACGGGGCCAAGACTCTTACTACTTCAAAAAATTGCAATATCCATTTACAGTATCATAATTATCCACTTTCTACTTATTTGAAGAATTGAAATTTTTGGCAGCACAATTCTAAAAGTCTAATTTTCTTTAAATTGAAGCTCAGCATTGAAACAAAACAAAAATAATTTTCCAGTTTTATAATTATCATATCAACATAATATTGGTGAAGGAGAAGTGGGTTATAAAAATCTCTATATTGATGTCAATTCCTCCTCCTCCCCCCTATATACTACAACATAAATAGATATGTTTTTGGGATTCAATGAAAAATTAATTTGAACAGAGAGTGATTGTTCACTAAGCTCAATGTAAAGTTTTCCCATTATATTTTACATTATTGTCACATTATTATTTCATCTTGAAAGTGTAGAATCCATCTATAATAAGAGATGTTTATTCTTACTCACTATCAGTTGGCAAATTTACAAAGAGATAAGAGTTCACTATTGACCTCTTGGAATTGGAAGATATAATAGAGATTGTTGTTTTTTCAAATAGCTAATTGGATCGGTACAGTGTATAATTAACAGACTTGAAATGATCAACAAATGATTCAATAAGTAAATAAAACAACCCTTTCCCAGATTATCAAATATTTGATCGTTTTCTCCTTGTTCATAATTTGCATTTATTAAACTTGAAACTGAATTACGGTACTATAAGAAGCGGAATAGTTATATAATTTTCTCCATTCTCTAGGTCCTAGTACAGTATGATATAAAGTCAGTTTGGCAATTAAAACTATTTTCTCCCCGTCGCCACCTAAGATTCCCATAATATGTTTGAATTTTATAATGAAAGTTTTTATTATTTCTACTGATATTCCTTTTAGTCCGGGCGCATATGTCATGAAAAAGTCACTCCAGCGCATTCCAAAAAAAACCCAGCATGATTTCTGGTGCGTTTTTCCAAAAAACTGTTGGTATATTGAATGTTTATTAAAATACAAGCGATTTAGCAAAACTCTTGACATTTTGGCGGCCATCTTGCTTTTGAGGTGTTTACCTGTGATTTCGACTTATCATCGCGTTTCTCATTATGCTAGACCTGATGAAGAAATTAAGACATCTTACACGGCTGTTACCCAAAAATGACCAAGGAATGACATTTGCGCCCGCACTATTTATGGGTTATTTTTATTTTCTTCATATAAACGGAAACCTTAGATGAATGAGCTGTTATGACTTTTTTTTAAGTTTTTTGATTTGATTTTCCTAGGCTGGCGAGTCCCTTCGACATCTCCTACGATTCATTCAATATCTATCTTCAATTCTTCTAGAGTTTCAATACTTTTGGATGGTTTGATCTTTCAGAATGCTTGGTTTTGTAAGAGCATGCACATCAAATACCAATTGCTCTCTTATTGAAAAACCAACATGCTTTTCCTGGCTCTTTTGTAATTTAATTACTCAATTTTTATTTTCATCTTTTTATTATTATTTGTCCAATTCACCACCAACGGAAGGGGTATTTGGATATGTCCATAATTTATTCAAATCAAGTCCTATTTCAATTATTTTTGATAGCAAAAATACATGAAATCTATACATAATAGTGCTGAGCAACCTAGCTCATGTCGTAATGTACTTCAAACTCATCAATTGAGTATGCACAAATGCTTAAAAGCTGCTCCTTCATCAATACTCTAAATTCACGTTCTGTATTTTCTGTTACGATAGCCGGTAATTTATTGTACAGTCGAATTTCAGCACTCTACTACTCACATACATAGCGGGCCTGTGTGTATCATCTTGCAACTCTTCGCAATGCCTCGTTCCATAATTGTGGAAATGTGCGGCAGTTCTGAATTTATTCTTGTTCTGGTCTATGGAACATACGGCTTCCAGGATATACAAGCTTAGAAGAAGAGAGAGAATTTTCATCTCTTTGAAGAACGGTCGGCTTGAACGTATGGATTCTCCAACAATCAGTCGTATCGCCCACTTCTGGATTCGGAATGAATCGATCATTTGACACGAGTTCCTCCAAAATATAATACCGTAGGTTAGAAGAGAAATACATGTCTTTCAGAGTTCCTACAATCTTTTCAAGTTTCTAAGTATGAATATCACAGAGCTCAACTTCTTAAAGATTCAAAATGAGGTTGCTTGAACCACGAAATTTGCATGGAAATAAATTTCAACATTTTCATGACCAAAAAGCCAAAAGTTTTTCAAAATTTGAAAATTTCGAGAAAGTATCCCGAATTCGATGATTTATTTGTAATGTAAAATTTATTATTTATCATTTATTTGTATAATTATAATTTAATTATTACAATTATCATCTATATAATTGTTGTCGTCGTCATCTTGTTACAGGGGTAGGCATTAATACCTGTTCCGCCTTCAAACATCCTCCCACCTTTTTCTTGGGCTGCCAATACTTCTCCTCCCTTCTGGCTAGTAAGCAATGACAGCTTTGGGGGGATTCTTTCGTTTTCCATTCTCTCAACATGTTTTCTCCACTGTTGTCGGAGTTGACTGTTGTCACTGAGAGTCTCCACTGTTGTCGGAGTTGACTGTTGTCACTGAGAATCTCCACTGTTGTCGGAGTTGACTGTTGTCACTGAGAGTCTCCACTGTTGTCCGAGTTGACTGTTGTCACTGAGAGTCTCCACTGTTGTCGGAGTTGACTGTTGTCACTGAGAGTCTCCACTGTTGTCGGAGTTGACTGTTGTCACTGAGAGTCTCCACTGTTGTCCGAGTTGACTGTTGTCACTGAGAGTCTCCACTGTTGTCGGAGTTGACTGTTGTCACTGAGAGTCTCCACTGTTGTCGGAGTTGACTGTTGTCACTGAGAGTCTCCACTGTTGTTGGAGTTGACTGTTGTCACTGAGAGTCTCCACTGTTGTCGGAGTTGACTGTTGTCACTGAGAGTCTCCACTGTTGTCGGAGTTGACTGTTGTCACTGAGAGTCTCCACTGTTGTCCGAGTTGACTGTTGTCACTGAGAGTCTCCACTGTTGTCCAAGTTCACTGTTGTCACTGAGAGTCTCCACTGTTGTCGGAGAGTCCACTGTTGTTTATAGAATTGTAAATATATAATTTCATAGGAAATTTATTCCTATGAAGTTAATAAACGAAAAAGCATCGAATAATTGGTTGGGGATAAGGGAAATTAAAATGACAGTCGGAAGACAAAAAAAATTAAAATAGCATCTTGTAGATTCATACGAGTGTTTCATCTATTACTCTTAGAAATTTGAGAGAGCAGTAGTTTTTGGACAGTGAGCCTCTCTCCTCATCATAAAAATATGAATTTCAAAATTTCAAATGAACCTTCAGAAGATTCCCATGTGCTTGAATAAATGAATAGATATAGTTCCAGTCATCGACCAGCTTAAGTTGCAATTTTGAGAAAAGAAGGATCGTGTGATGATAAAGTATAACACTAATAATATTCCACCTTGACTGCCCTTCTTCACATCCCTACTCTCCTACATAACCATAATCATAATACTTCATTCGTTTTCAAATTATTTTGGAGCTTCCAGATGGCTGAATTGATCAGATATCCTCGACATTATTAAAATTACAGACGATTTCTTGAAAATCGACATATTTTTGCCGCCATCTTGTTTTTTTCATACGACAAACATTTTTGAGATTGTCATCATGGATAATTTCCTTCTACACATCATTATTAAGAGATTGATACCATTCCCAAGTTTGTACCTTCAAGGAGTCATGAGTTACACGGTTTTCTAATTGTTGGGATTGGCATTTGGTGGAATAAGCATGTTTTCCGCTGCAAACAGTACGTTTTACTCTTTTTCCGATGATGCTCCAGCCATAAAAAAAGAACTTACAGCCTTCAACCAGATGTAATTTTGAAGCTTTTGAAATATTCTACAACAATATGCCAATAATACTAGTGTTTGTTCACTGCGAATGCATATAAAGGGTGGAAACTGAAATATTGTCCCCGAAAAATGTATGTTTCGAGTTTTTGAAGTTGAATAAATAATGGAAAGAGTGGTCGAAATGAGATTATTCTCTCAAACATCATTGTTTGGTTAATTCTAAACACTTTGGTGGTAAAACCAATCCGATATCTGTCACAATAACTGAATAACAAGCGATATAAACATTTCTGTCAATAATGACCGCCATCTTGTATTTTTCAATGATGTCTAATATTTTCGTTGTTTCCATAATCAATATTCTTATTCGTCTTGTTGTAACGAAGAGATTGAGACCATTTGCAAGTCTCTATCTTAAAGTAGTCATGAAAAAATCGATTTTATAGTTTTAGCTTGTTACCTCATGCGTATGGAAAAACGCACCAGAAATCATGCAGGGTTTTCTTCGGAGGGCGCTGGAGAACTCATTTTTCGACGTACAGCGCATGAAGATATATCGTATCAAAGTTGAAAAAAGCTCTAAATTTCATAGATTTAGAATTTCTCTATGTCTTCCACAAAAAAGTTAATAAAGTTTATAAATTTGAACAAATTTAGAAAAAATATTTTTTGGGCTTTTGAAGGTGATAACTAGAAAATATGCGTTTTAGAGGAAAATTTTATAAAACAAAAATGGTAGAGGAAGATTTTCATAATATTTTCGTCTAAAAAAAACGGTTGATTGTCTTGAACGATTATTGAAATATACAAGCGATATAGCAAAACCCTGAAAATTTTGGCGGCTATCCGAGGTGTTTTGCCTGTGATTTCGACTTATCATCACGATCCTTATTATGCTAGGCCTAACGAAGAAATTGAGACATCTTCCACGGCTGTTACTCAAAAATGACCACGGAATGACATTTGCGCCCGGACTATATGGACTAAAACTGTATTCTTCCTATTAATGGCACGTGTTTGAATTTTCATCAAATTGAAAGTAATAAGTATAGATACATTTTGTGAGATGGATAGTTTCTAATAAAACATATACAATACAATTCGTGGCGCTTTCGGCTGAAATATAACAGTCGAGGGGTCAATTATCGGCTGGAATGCATTCATCAGGTGAGGAGAAACTTCCGTTAGAGATTTACCAATAAAATCTATAAAAATAATATTGTTTCTATTTATTTATTATTTATTTTATTTATTTACAATGCAAATGACACTAATGTAATAACATTGAAAGATGAAATAATAAGGTAGTCCTTGTGCTATTTTTCTTCCAAATTTGTAAGTGACAAAGTCCAAGATAAGGTTAGAATTTCACGTGTACAATTTTTATGAAATTTTAGTCCAAAATAAACATTAAAACTATAAATTTTGAATTTAGATGGTTTATAATACAACTCCTTGTTTTTACAGGAGCCTGAAGATTCAGTGAATGTCAACCGCCTGGATTGTTTGAGTGAGGCGAGTGAATATCTGAAACAGATGAAGCAAGGTATGGATAGATTATGCGATTACATCGAAAACCTCAAAGTAGATACTGGAAACAAGAGGAGTGGCAGTGACAAGTTATAGTCTCCAAATCATTCAAGTATAATATTATCTTCTTTGGGTATGTTACTTTATTTTCATTATTATCCATTGATTTTTTGTGATAATCTCTGTTTACTTAATTTGTGTCATAAGTAGAGATAATATTAGTATATGATAACCATATTTTTATGGTTAAATCTCCAATTTTGAAAAAGTAGCGAGAAAATGCCAGTCATTTTCTCGTTTAATGAGTTTTCAGGAGAAACAATTTTCCAAATGATGATGTTTGAAATAAAGGAAATATCATCCAAAAATATTTTTGTAGCCCAATTTAATAAATATTGGAATTGAGCTGATGACGTAAGCTTCAAATAATTCGTAGCTGATATGTAAGTAAATGTGAGATTTGTGAGTAATTATTAAGAGGTGTCGGTTTGAGTCTAACTCAGCTCTAAAAAGAGTGTTCCTTATTCGCGCTCGCAGTATTAATGTTATTTTATATGTTGTCTCATCAAAAACTCTAAATCGTTCAATAAAAGAAGTAGATACACCTGAATAGAATATCATTTACTTCATAATTAATTTATTTTGTTTGTATATCATATGGTTACCTACAAAATAGCATTTTACTGCCGACGTGAATAATTACCAAACGCACAATCCCTTTATGTTAGATTATTATTGGCTATATAATATTTATTTAAAAAATCTGGTGTGGCGCACTCACACAACTTTCCTCGCCGTTATGAAATTTGATCACCTGACGCTAGTGTTCCCACGCATCTCAAGTCTACTTATTCAAAGATTTGAGCCAGCTGGTGACAGGGCAATAACGCTGGAGACACATGAGGTCTGCTATCTCTTTATAGTGAATGATTTAATAGAATCAACAATAATTTGCAATTGAATAATCACATTTTCTCGAATTTGAAGCTTATTTTCAATTTTAGTCAAAAAATGTTATATGTATGAAATATCTATTATTATTTATCGACTTGAAATCAATGAAGCTTCGGACTTTGTGCTCTTTTTGCACAAAATTATAATAAGTTTATTAATTCAGTTAAGCTAAACTAACATCAATTTGTTTCTTCTGATAGAAGTGATAGCTTCAAATTTTTTGATTATCAACTTCCTTATAAAATTACCATTCTTTCTCTCAGAAGTGAATACATTTTCTTTGGTGTTGGGTATCATTTATTTGGAATGTTAGCTATTATATTCATTAATTGTCATAAAATGATTTCTTATAGAAAAATCTGTCAACAGATGGAAATATTGCTGCACAGATTAAATCAATAATTTGCTAGGAATAGGATCGTTATAAATTTGTAATGTTGCTATTGAAATTCAAAATTGTATGTGTTATCATAGAGATAACATATATGTTTTTCTGAATCATACAATAAGTTGAGAACTTTTGCAGTAATTCTTACTTCAATATAAAAATCTTTCTATTTATAATTAATTTTGGTTTCCAAAAATTAGCGATGTTGATGAGATGATTTCTCATCATATCCTTATCAAATCACTGTATTTTCATTGTATTTTCAAATTAACCGCATTTATTTTGTTATACTCAAAACTAAGTGTATATTATTGAAGGTTTTCAAATCTCAAACGTTTTTCCCTTTGTTCACCTACGAAAAAAAATTATAATAAAATCAACTCTGAAAATATGTTGAAATGAAATTAATTTTTTGATAAATATTGATAAATATTGAGAATTATTATTGTATGTTTCCTTCAACAAAAAATAATATGGTTTGATTTCTCTATATTGTAATATTTGAAGAATAAATAAATAGACAAATGATTTTTTCTGAAATATAATTCAAACTATATAATGTACCTATTTAATGTAAAATGAAAGAATGTTGAGTATCGCAGGGTGGTGCTTTGATGGTCTCCCAAGCTCCCAACCAATAAGTAATACTCTGTTACTGTCACGGGCTCAAATACCGGTTCAGCTTACAATTTTGCAGTAATCATTCATTTCAAATAATATTACGCACATTTTTCACATGATAAAAAAAAATCATTTTTAAAATTTAGTATTTTTAAAGTATTCATGGTTTTCACATGATTACTTCACTTTATGAAGGTACAATCCACTTGAACGTATTCTAGCTTCAATTTATTATAATAATAATAATAATATCATGCCATATGAAAGTTCAATAATTAAAATTCATCGAGGTATTGGCAATCACAAATTCTTAATATTTCTTTCACAATCCTTTAATATTTCACAGAAATTTGTGATCATAAATGAAGAGATATAGGTACTTCCTTTCATTCCAACCAACAATCTTAATATACATGGTGTTTCCAAACTCCCTACCAGTATTCTAGGGCATTGTTCTTGGGTACGAAACATATCTAGATATCATTAGTTTTAGTTTTAGTTTTATTCTGGGAGAAACAGTTAACCATAGCTACTCAACTCGCCACAGATCCAATTACAGCTTTGAGATACCTCAGCTGACTCACGGCTCTGAATTGACAAATCCTTCATACCTGGCCCATGTCTTGTACAGAAATGTGCCAGGGGTGATTAGGGAAGCAGAGGCATTTAGTTTGGTAGTGTTTAGGAAGAGGGTGGACAGGTGGCTGTACCAGATTGGTTGGGAAGCTTCAGAAGAACTACTCCAATCTCGTTATGCTTGGTGACCAACACGAGTTCAAGGTTTCCAGACAATTGATTGGTATTTATTTTATCATTGATATAACCGATTTGACTGTTTTGCCTTTCTGGTTTATGCTTTTTTTCATTCTCTCTTCTGAGAATTTCTGGAATCCCTGCCACTGCGGTCTTCAAAAAAATATTGTTATTTCTTCTTTATTTATTCTTTTATCAATCAAGGTATTAAGTATACTTATTCCTACATACATATTCCTACATACTCATTCTTAAATATACATCAGCACATATATTATCTATTTTATAATCAGAATATTAATAATACATCCATAATATAAGTGTATTCTCTATTATTTACTTCTATGAGCAGATTAAGCTTATTATGTATAAAGTGGAACTCCCCCCTACACACAGATGGATAGTCTAGTAGGGGGATTCCAAAATATGTTGTATATTGTATTTCTTATTCGTGTAATATGTTTTTGGAAATAAACTGAAATTGAAATTGAAATTGATTGAATTGAATTCTAGGTCATTGACCAGCACTGCTGGATAGACTGTGTCAGGGTTTAAAAACATATCACAAAAAAAATTTCAAAATGTCATCTCACTATCGAGAAATTCACTCAGGCTATAGAATGGATGCTCCACCAAGAGTGATCTCAAAACTGCTCGGAACTGTCTATCACTTCCACTATCCTTGACCCACTCTGGCAGCTTATTAAACATCTTGAAGGCAATGAAAGGATAACTCCTCTGAGTCCTTGCTAAACGGCATCTTGGCATGTTGATGAGGTGAGTCTGACGGGTTCCATAGCCATGTATCCCACCACGAGTATCAGCACTCCTAGCTCTGTCTCTGATGCGAACCAGACATTCAAGAATGTACTGATTTACAACAGTAAGCATTTTTAGCCTCTTGAAGAGTGGTCTGCAGTGAGCCATGTAGTCACTGCCCGTCAGCACTCGCACAGCCTTTTTCTGCAGAAGCAGCACATCACCAAGTCGTCCAGAGTGACCCCACAGGTGAAGTCCATAACATACATGGCTGTGAAACATGGCATAGTAGACAGTAAGCAGGTATCCGGCACCAATTTCCGATTTCAACTTTCGCAGAAGATAGAGCGCACTGGACAGCTTTGAGCAAACATTGACAATATGACTTGTCCAGCTTATTCTGGTATTCAAGGAAAAACCCAGCAACTTCACATCAGTTTCAACCACTCGACCAGCCTGTCCCAAGGAGCAGAGAAGCTTATGTGTCTTGTCCTTGTTCAGCAGCAACTTGTTTTGGTTGAACCATTTCTCAGCAGACCTCAAAGAACTATCAGCAGCTTGCCCCAGCAACTGCACATCACGTCCTCTATTGATCAGTGTAGTGTCGTCAGCATATATTATACCAAAGCGTTCATTTTCAGACCAATGTCATTAATTGAAATGATAAAGAGGAGAGGGCCCAGAACCGATCCCTGAGGTACTCCATACTCTACCAATTCACTGCTTGAGGTGGCTCCATCAATACTTACCACCTGACGTCTGTTGTCAAGGTAAGAGGACAGAGTGCTGAAAACTGCCCCACCAATTCCATATGACTTCAGCTTCTTCAGCAGGACACCATTTTAAAACTGTCCTTAGTTACTCACACAGTCGCTTTTTTCAAGTTTTGCTTCCAACAACTACCAAACTATCAGATTTTTTTGTTAAATATACATCATTCAAAGCATGATGGTAGGTCTTTAATAAACCGAAGATTATTATTCATTACCAGGAAAACCAAAACCATAAACTTATCTTTAGTTTTACATTTTAGTTCAACAGACCCTAGAAGGTCTCCATAAGCCTCCAAAATAAGTTTTGATTTTGCCAATATAGGATTTGAAATTTTTTTAAACACTTTCATTGGCTTTCATTGGATTAATACTCACCTCTGATCCTGTGTTAGCCTTAAATACTACATCCTCTTCCTCTATTTTCAAAAGTTGTGACTAGCCCCACCCACATTGACTACAGCTACACTATCAATGAATAACTTATCTGAATGTGAATCTCTTACCGTACCACATACCTCTTTGATATTTTTTATCTTACTCAAAGGTAATCCTAAAATGGTTCAGATTACTTCATTTAAATCATGTTTCACCAAATGATTGAGACTTCCCATATGAATGTCTTCCATTGCATTTTTGGCTTTTACTAGCAGGAACATGCCCATCATTAATATTCCTAACATCGGCATTCTGAAGCATTACATTGTCTTTTAGTCCAGGCAATGACTGCTCAAAAAAGGGTATAGAGGGAAAAGTTTGGAAGACAATTTTTGACCCCGCAGTTCTGTTTAAGGGTAGTGAGGAGGTAAACATATCAAAAGTCTCCACCCCTCTACCCCCTGTGCTAGGGGGGTGGGGGTGGTTCAAAGGTGCCATTTTTTGTTTTCTTGAATTCCACGTTGAAGTCACGGAAGACAGTACCTATCTTTTTTAGGTTAATGAGATCATTGGGCTGGCAATTCTTACCAATAGTCCTACCAACTGTGCTATGTTGTATTTGTGGGCTTCATGTAATTAAAATAACTTCTTCGAATTATTCCCTAGACTTTATTAATTAGAATTACACAACACATAACTTACTTTTATTTTAACAAGCAGTATATGACAATAATTTCTTCTAGTGTTCACTAACACCCTCTAACTGCCTCCTCTGACAGTGTTGCCATAGTAACCTGTACATAATATTACAGGAACAATGCCCTAGAATATTGGCAGGAAGTTCGGAAACACTCTGTATATGACAACAGTTTTGTATACTATTTCAAGTTCTCAAATTTGCCTGGTCTCTGATAATATTTTGAAAACTTTGAAGTCTCTGATAATATTCAGGATCTGTTCCTATTAAATTTTAAATTGAAGAGTAGAAAGAGTTCAATACGGTAGTAGAATTGTGAGAGTTCTATTATTATCATCTTGAAATATTGTTTTTCTGTACAGTAGATATTCTGTATGATAAACCAGATCATGATCATTTGATAATGGAAAAATGGAAGAAATCATAAAATACTCAAACTATTGTGGAAGACTATTAGAGTTAAAGACAAATTTTCCATATTGATTAATTTTACAAAATCAATATTACGTTCTTCTTTATGTTTTGATGTACACTAAAATATTTGCTGGAAGAGCAAGATTATCATTATAAAAGAATAGCTAAATAATCAACAATCAATTGCAATAAGACTAGAATTTTGAAAAACGGACATTATGATTCACAATGAGCTCTTCATTTATATTATGTAAGCTACGTTGCTTATATTTAAGCATGTTGTGTAAACATTTTACTGTATTGTGTTAGGTATTATTCATAAAAAGTCTAAACTATCACTTGGCTACTCAAATTAGTTATTTTTATTATGTTAATTTCTTTGTACAAACTGCTGCCTAGTCGTCGTGTCTTATATCTTATGAGCTAAAACAAGGTTGCCGTAGCCTATGTTATCTTATAAGCTTTCGTTAATTAGCTAATACTGTAATTATTTTTTATTTTAAATTTACTTCAATGTATTTTAGGATCCAAAGATGCCTTGACTTGAACGAAGACTGTACCAATAATTGTAAAAAAATATTCATTCCTTTTAATTGATTATTCCATGTAAATGAGTAGGAAATTAAGTGTTCTGTATAGGAATTCAGAATCAACTGAAAATAAGTTACCTTTATTTTGTATGTAACAGGGAGTGATTATGTTGTGGAAAAAAAATTTAAATTAGTAATTCAAAAACATTCCCTCATATTCCTTGAATGTCTTAGAATAAATTAAAAGTTGATTCCAGCCTTCATAATTAATTGCATATGAGTCCACTATTAGTTCAGTAAGTTTTATATGGATATTGAACATTTTCTTGTTTATCATGTTTCAACATTCCGATACTCCATTCACTCTTTTTTGTTCTTTGGTGCCATTGTCATAAATTGAATGTATATATCATGAGAAAATGTTCTCAATATTTTAGTGCGATTTGTTAAATAAAATTGCAAATTGGACAATATTCTATCTTCAGGTTTGCTATTTACAATTTCATATAAGACAATTTCATTTAAAATTGAAACTAATGGAGGTTATTGAAAGCTCTGAAACCCCACCAAATAGTGAATTGTAATCTGGAATCAATTATTATTCATTAAAATCAATCATTAAGTCGATTAATGAATGAATAAATTGCTTCTTCTCAGATAATCAATAAAATAGTTGATAATAGATATATATTCTACTGTTCAAAGAAAACAGCATATCTAATGAAAATAACCTTAGTTTTTGTGAAATTACCCTGAGTATTTCTTGAAGTTTAGGTCTCGTTTCCTATCTTAATTTGATATTAATATTATAAAATTAGCGTAAGAAATTCGATATTTTTAGTTTATGTGATACATGTGCCATAGTTATTGCAGTTTCTCCTCTATTTCTCTTGAATATATCTGCAACTATTCATTCATACTTGAAATAAATAATTCATAAGTGCCTTTGGAATGTTTTTTCTAAATTTATTTGATTATCTCATTCAAAAGTGAAGTTTATTTGTTTTTAAATACGCCATTTTTAGTATTAATTTTATTAATATGGCTACGGCTAGTATTAATAAGTTATTACCAATCTCAATGTAGTTCATTAAAAATATCCAGCTGTTTACGTATTCAACTGTAATTAAGTAATTAAATTACAGAAATAAAGTACTGTACTTGAAAAACTCATTACTTGACAATATTAATGCCTAACTTAAAACTTAATTAAACCAACTTAAACCTAATTAAAACTTTTGTTTTGTCAGGTTTCCAGTTTGATAATGTTATAGTTAATATCACTTTGATAATATTATAGTTAATATCACTTTTATGAGGACTTACTGTTTGATTTATAATTTATTCCTATACTGTAAAGGAATAGCCCTCAGTCTACTATGAAAAATAAATGAATAGGTACCTACTTCTAAACAACGCTGTAAACGTAATCGACTGTGCAATCTCATTTTATTTTATCAAGTAAATTATTATCTTTCATTTTACCTAGGAAATAATTTGCATTCAAGAAGTGAAACAAATATCCAAGATCTAAGAACGAACTGTCAATTCTAAAACAATAAACATTTATATTGTTGAAAAAACTGGTCAATTCATTCGTATATTCAGAAAAGGAAGAAAACTGGTCAATAAAAATAATAAGTCTGATTAATGTTCCGATTGTTGTAGTGCTTTATTATTAATATATCTTGGAGAATTTTTGATATGTACTCACAAAATGTTCTAGTCTCAAATGCTTTATATTTGATGTGATTTTCAATGTTGACTATAAAGAACAATCAGTGACAATTAGAAGAGGTAAGTTACGGGGGGACTTTCTTGCTAGTACTTTTAGAAGTTTGAAAATATAGGCTTGTTTCATGTTGAAATTAATTTCAGTAGTTGAAGACTTTCCCTCTATACCCCTTTTTGAGCATTCATTGCCTGGACTATATACTTTGCTGTTAATATTAATTCTGGAATTCTTCTCAGGGATTGATAGCCATATTAATGGAAGGTGTTTTCCTTCAATTACAGTAAAACGTCATCAATTCTAAGGGGTCCTGAAAAAATTGAATTTTTGATAATTAATGACATTTCCAATTAGAAGGATCATATATTTATAATCTCTGCTATGGCAAACAGTTACAAAAATTGGTGAGAATTTTGAATCGAACAAGTTTGAATTACTGAGATTTCCCTGTAATTATTGTGACATTAAGTAAATTGCCTGACTTGTAACTCAAACTTTGAAACCGTTTGAGTGAATACCAAATTTAAGAAGTAAAGGTGCAACAAAGCTTTTTATTTACAGTCATCCAGAAACGTTCAGCTTCCAGTAATGGGCTTAGAAAATCTTATACGGTACCGACATAGAATGAATAGAGCAATATTTTTATCAAGAACTGGTCGAAAATTATTAAGGTTCTACTCTCTGCTAATTAGCTTTTGTCTATTGTACCATATATAAAAACATCAATATCTTCTGTTGCACCCAATGGTAGTTGTAAGTTGTAAGGAAAGAATTAAAGCTTAGATTATTTGTGACCCAGCACAGGTAATATAAGTTGCTTGTTCAGTAGATTATTTATTCAAGTTTATTAATACACGTTCATCTATTCAATACGTTAATACATGTTCAAGTTAATTGTTGGATTTATCTATTTGTTGAAACATAAGATTACCAAAGTTAACAGTAAATTTTAAAGAAGAAATAATGATGACATCACAAAATATCGCAACCAAGAACAATTGAGTTATCATTACAATATTAAACATAACAAATGAAATGTGTGCTTTCTCTGATTCTTTTCATATTGTGAAAAAACACTTATTTGCTTTGTGGGATTGTGCCAGCTCTGAATGTATTGTGAACATCAGTTGAATATTTGTTCAGTTACAGTATAGGTGCTTCAAAGACCAAATGACTTGTAAAATATGAACCTGTGTTATTTTTGCGTAATATCTGACTGCTGCTGGCTTGACTATATCGCTGGAAAATATTTTTTAAACAATTGTTCGCTTGGTGCATACTTTAAAAGGTATTTAGTCCATTTTTTTATAATACTACGTTTTCATTTTACATGTGACAAAATACTGAACGTACGCTCTATCGATGAAGGTGGCATGGGACATGGATTTCAATGAGCATAAAATTACTTACTTTTCCTTGTTTTCACTTTGAATACATCGTTTCACTAAAAAAAGAAACAAGGCTTAATAAACCCTACTATCAACTATTCAAAATAAATAGTGAGATTAGTTTACAACTGAAATATATCCAGTTTTCAATATAATTTGGAAAATTCAATATATAAAGTTTGCATTTAACTTGATATGAAGGTCAACAATCTAATTTTGATAGTACAGTGCATCCGTGTAATAAAATATTGTATAAAATTTTCTGAAGCTGTAATGTTGGCATTCAGTTTTGTTGCAGAAAACAGAAGTACAGAACCAGTGAGTAGATTTTAGTAATGATAGATCAGATTATTTTGTCATTTTCAAAAACAAATCTTTCCATAAAATGAGATATAAACAGTACTATTATAGGCCTACTATTACTCGTATAATACCGTATTAATTTATTAATGTTAGGTATTAATTTTTTTTGCTCGAATTAGAAGTATTATTAACTGATGCTCGTAACGTAATTAGAAATCCTCTTGTACCTAATTCTGAATACGGTATCCCAATACAAGCATCTTCAGCATGAAAACTAAATCTTCTTGTAGAAAACATTACATATAAATATGTAAAATGTAATTTTCTATTTTTATGTAACTATATTTTCAATGAAACTATTTTTTTTGTCAATGTAAAATTTTCAAAGTTATAACATTGATTGGACATATTCTACTTTATTTCAACAAATTGGTATTTTCAATAATTTGGTTGACCATACCGCACCGTATTCAATAGATAGCCTACTCATTTTATTGCCAAAGTATTTTATATAATTCATCAAACCATAATCGAAAACCTTTCCCAATCTTATATGAACAATATTTCTCACAATCCAATGTAAAATAAAAACGTTTGACTCTTATGTCAAATTGAAACGTTTGGATCTATTCCCATTCGAAACTTGAAATTGTACAGTAAAAAATGCAGTTTCACTCTATATTCAGGACAGCATTCAGCATTCGCCGGGTTCCGAAACAGGCTCAAAGTAATCACGCACTTGTTGAATTGAATAGTAGATAATAGTTGTGTTTTAATTGAGTAACAATTGATAATAGTGTTTAAGAATAATGCGAAACTATAATTTTGTATGCACTGTTAGCTCGAGTGACAAAATAGTAAATAGTCGTGTTTTGTGTGTCATGACTGCACCGCAGCCGCAGAAGCCGCTTCCAACAAGTTGATGTTTACGTCGACTGTCCGTGTCAAACCAGCTTTCAGTTTTTAACTGAGCGAGCTACTTTCAAACTGTACATATTTGATCAGTGTGATGAATCGTTTACAGTTCTTAATTTCAACTGTTTTTAAGTTTGTAATACATCAACAAATTATTCATATAGATTGAAATAATCAATACATTCATTTCTATTTATTTTTTATTCCAGTTGAAACTTGAGCGAATTCGTCTTCATTATGAATTCATCTTCACTTTCAATTTCAGTCGCGATGCGAGTTTTGTGCGCTTTCTTTTTCTTTGTTGGCCAATGCAATTCTATTCACTTTGCATTCGATAATATAATCAATGGAGACGATGTAATTGTTGGTTTTGAGTATGATTGCAGTACAGATCCACAGTTTTCACCTGATATGAAAAATACTGTGAGTATAATTTTCTATTATCCATTTTTTTATTAACTTTTGTTTTGATTTGTTTTATAATTGGTAGATGCCTCAGAGCGGAAAGAGGCTTCCTGGAAACTGTACTACTAAAAACGTACTGTATTGATGAAGACTATAAATACAGTATTGATAATATAACATAAATTGAGATAATATCAACAGAGACTGTATAGTATCAATCTTTATATATTGTATGTTAAGGCTGTGCAAAGGATAAAAATAAACTTTCTACTGGTGATATTTTTCAAAGTTTTTCGATTTTTATATCATCAAGCTTTCAAAATGAAAAAGTTTTCTCAGAAAAACATTTTTTTCCGATCATTACTTTTTGAGATATGAGCGCCCAAAGTTCAAATTTTTGGGACAGAACATTTCAAATTCGGTAAGAGATAAATCCATGAGATTCAACGGATGAATTCTTCATGGTATTGCTGATTTAATAAAACAAAAATTTCCTGAAATATCAATTTTTGATAGTTATTTGATTTACCAAAAATGAGCAAAAATAACTCAAAAAAATTATATCTGGTGAATTGAATAACGTTATCAAAAATTAATATTTTCAGGAAATTTTTGTTTTATTCAATCATCAAATACCATGAAGAATTTATCCACTAAATCTCATGGATTTATCTCTTACTGAATTTGAAATGTTCTGTCCCAAAAATTTGAACTTTAGACGCTCACTCATATCTCAAAAAGTAATGATCGGAAAAAATGTTTCCTGAGAAAACGTTTTCATTTTGATAGCTTGATGATATACAAATCGAAAAACTATGAAAAATATCACCAGTAGAAAGTTTATTTTTATCCTTTACCCTTAAGTACGTCAGTTAATCCTATCTTTTTTCAAGTACCCAATTCATCGAGCAAACTGATTCCTAAATTTATTTTAAAAGAATAGAATATGAATTTATAGTTTTAATAGTTATACTTGATCCTTTCAAGTAGCCCACTATAAACTAATAATTTTGAACAATAAACGACTTAATGTTCTCCGCCCATCAAATTACATTCTATTACAAGTTTTCAAACTTAAGACTGGTACCTTAATTGAAATAATAAGCACTATAGCACTTGCGCTTGTAAAGAGTAAGCACACTTCAGAAATGGTTCTACTTTACAGAGTGTTTACCAACTGCCTACCAATACTCTAGGGCATTGTTCCTGGGTAAGAGACATATCTAAATTTCATATTTAAATTGTCCGGAAGTCTTCAGTTAGGTACTCACACAGCGGTCATTTTGCTTTTTTCATTTATTATTTTTTTCTAAATAATGGTTGAACATAAAACTTACAATTAAAACTTTGCACAATATTAGCCCAGTCAATAAAGGTTTTTTCGATCCGAAAATTAAATAAAAGCTGAATCTCTCACCATCGATAGAAGCCTCCCAGAGGGTCATTCTCCCAAAAGTCCCAAGAATTCCCCTTGGAGCTTTCCCCTCTAGCCCCCCTCAAAGTTTAAAAATGCAGGTAATCACGGGAAATCAATTATCTCAATAACCATTGATCGGGGAATGTTCTATTATATCTCATTCGATTCGTTACATTATGGACTACAATATTAGTTATATTCATTTTTTTAATAAAACTTGCAGTTTTCTTGATAAAATAATATAAAAAAATTGATAAAAATTTAGGGGGTTTGTGATTTGATTTTTTGTTTTCTTCGATTAATTTCGAAGCAAGTAATTTTAAAGAAAAATGAGTCAAATAATTAATGTAGCCACTCTCATTGTAAATCCATTGATGTATATTGTTATGTATTTGCGTTTCGATTTGACGCCGTGGAAGGGGAAACAGTCGACGCGGTACGGTGTGGCTGATTCTCTTCGCTATAGTAAACAGCAAACAGGAAATCAATTATATCTGTAACCATTAATCGGAGAAAAAATCTATCATATGTCATTCGATTTGTTACATCATAGACTACAATATTAGTCGTATTCATTTCCTCAATTAATTAAACAGTTTCCTTGATAAAATAAAATATATGTAAAAATGTAGGGGTTTCTCGATTTGATTTTTTTGTTTTCTCCAATTAACTTCGAAGCAAGTAATTTTAAAGAAAAATTAGACGAATAATTAATGTAGCCACTTTCATTGCGAATCCATTGATGTATATTGTTATGCATTTGCGATTCAATTTGACGCTGTGGAATGGGAAACAGCCGACGCGGCTGACTTACTCTGTTTACTCCTCCCTTCACCATAGTAAACAGAATAATACTGCTTTTCTACATTGCATCTCATTTACACTATGGCGCTCGAAACAATTAATTTTGTCTATCGTTTTGACATGCACTGAATCTAGATTTTCACTTTTCAATACTCTAAAAAATATTATAATTTTCGTGATTTGACCATGCTCATGATAAAAATCAGGATTTCGTTGTCTGCTCACAGAATTTATTAAATTAATTTGAAGTGTGCCTTCCCAATACGAGTCAGAGGTTACACAATTTGATAACTCTAGTTTCATATATTGATGTTTTCCAATGAAGTTTGATGATATATTATGTGTCCGACTGCATCATCTTATCATTATTTTATGAAAAATGAAGATTCAAAATTTATTTTCATAGCTTTTTTTGTGTTTTTTATTGTTTCATTACTCTATAATATAAACACTTGATAATGGAATGCATATCATCTGGTCACGTGAACGAAAAAAAATAAAAGGGTAGGCCTACCTGAGTTACTATATTTTATGATAACACTGTACTCCTGATAAGTTGAAAATTTTCAAGCTGAAAGTAGATTAATTTGTTGCTCATTCGGTTCAAATGTTATCAAATATTACCAATATTATCACATATAGTGAGAACGAATTACTCTGAAGCTTTCTATTCTCACTGAACATGAAGAGGCAATACCAAGCAGTATTGCACTTCCGTTCACAATCATTATTATCAGAGCTTTCAAATTGATGCTATGTGAATATTTAACTACGGATGTTATCCCCATCTCACAATTTTCCTATTTATCCTTATCGTGATTCAGAATAAAGTAGTTGATCTCTATAATCTTGAAAAAGCAATGTACCGTACCTATAATAAATATTAAAAATAACAAAATTTCTAGTAATAATGCAACTTTTTCTAGGTACGAATTTGAAGGCTCTCAAAATGACTTTTTCTCAATCTCAGGCAGAAATTCCAATGATCATCATAATAGTAATTTTATGAAAATGGTTTTTATTGTACATTGTTCGACGTAAGATAAGCTACATCTTTAAGTACCTAATCAACTTATTTAGGATGATTATGTTCATGAATGAAAGTGAGACTGTGACAGAAGATTAGTCAAACTGAAATATAAACATTATATACAATGCATATTTCTGATCAACTATAATTACAAATGATAGTATCAAGCCGAAATGAATTGAGCAACTGAATTTCAAAGTTACTATCCACTGTTCAAATTGCACTGTGATTTCCTTTCACTTCCAAATGGATTAAATTGCTTGACTCTTCAATATAACAATAAATTATTGTAAAAAACCAGTGGAATGTGAATGTAATCCAAATAGCATTTAAATTTCAATTTTCAGATCATGAAATTCATAAAAAACTAATTCTTGAGAGAAT